>NC_084567.2:4997500-5300000 GCF_033978685.3 Nerophis lumbriciformis | reverse complement strand
ACACACAACAACAGCAGTCAAGTTTTAGTTTACAGTAAAACAGTTCGTCTGCCGTAAACAGCAATGTTGTGACACTTTTAAACAGGACAATACTGCCATCTACTGTACATGCATATGTGACCCACCCATAATGTGTCACATTTTTGTGTTGATTTATTTATTTTATTTTGTGGTTTGAATTCGTTTTTGGAGCTGTCATTACACATTTATCAGTATTCACATTGGTCAGTAGGGGGCAGTAGGGCGTTTCTTCCCAATTGAATGCTATCACCTGCAGACCGGAAGTGTCTTGTCATTCTGATGAGAGCGACCAGTCTGTGAGCAATTGAAACGTCATGTGTGCTTTTTCCTCCTGTATAACAGGTTAGTTTTGGTGAATCAACTCACTGAATAATATCCATGTGAACTTTATAAGTTTAAGTACACATTCTGATGGTGGAGCCTAACTCTAAAGTGTTTGTGAGTTGTAGTTTGTATTTGTGAATGAATCCAGTGCACAGCTGCAGTAATCAATACAAAATGGCGACGTGAGTGCGCAATGTTTATATAGGAACTTCTGATCCTAATTCAGACTCCCAAATTAGAGCTCCCGTTTTCTTATTGATTTTATAATGTATATTTGTATAATGTGTGTGTTCTGAAATAGTGACAGAGAATAGAACAAGGATGGACAATTCAACCCTTAACTCAACAATGAGTAGATGAGTGTTATGTGTGTGTATATGTGTAAATAAATGAACACTGAAATTCAAGTATTTATTTTATATATATATATATATATATATATATATATATATTTATATATATATATATAATAAAATATATATGTATATATATAGCTAGAATTCGCTGAATGTCAAGTATTTCTATATATATATATGTATAATATATATATATCTTAACCACGCCCCCGACCACGCCCCCCCACCTTCCGAAATCGGAGGTCTCAAGGTTGGCAAGTATGGTCTTCTGAATGAATACTTTCCACCAGACTAAGCAACTAAAAGGTTTTTCTGCTGTGTGTGTTCCAAGGTTTGTCTTTGACTGCCAACTGAACAACTGAAAGGATTTTCTCCAGGGTGTTTAGTTGTACGTTAAGTCAAATTTGGACGATAAATAAATTAGGGAACAATAGTTTTTTTTTCTCTTGTGCACGTTTTTTTTATTAATCAGTCCAACAAAATAATACACAATAATACAATTCCAATTCCAAAACCAAATCGAGCTCAGCAGCATTCAGACTAGCAATCAACAGAGCAATTGAGAGGACACACAAACATGACACAAAACAATCCAAAAGTAGTCAAACAAAAATGAATAGTATCAACAACAGTATCAATAATAATAAGAAATCCAACATAGCAGTGATTAGAAATCCATCATTTACATTCTCATCACAGCCATTTATAAAATATAAAATAAAAACATTTAAAAAATGAACAATATTGTCACAGTGCCTTAAACTTGCATCATATCTCATAACACATTGTGTCCGATATTTTCCACAAATATAAAATAGGTCACATTTAGGTTCATTTACATTTAAATAATGGATCCCATATTCCAATATATGACTCATTGTTATCTGAACTAAATGCAGTTTTTTCCTACTGATATCATCTCCGCAGCTTGTGTATATCAGTCAGTATGAGTTGGACTATCAACATCTATCCATTATTTTTAATATCACCGTTTCTGTTATGATGCGTATTGAAAAAAAATGCATTTTTACTCTTTGATGACACGTTACTAAATTGATGCAGATCACCAAGAATACATGTTAGCAGTGTCATTGGGATGTTTACATTTAGGAATGTGATTGTTTATTTTGTTCAATTCTTTAATTCTCTGACAATCCTACAATAAATGAACAAGAGTTCCCTCAGCTGCCCGACACTTCAAACATAACTTGCCATCTACTGCACCAATTGTATACAGCTGTGCATGTTCTCATGTGATTAAACCTCATCATACTATGAATTTAACTTGTTTGTGTATTAGACTTAGACTTAGACAAACTTTAATGATCCACAAGGGAAATTGTTCAACACAGTAGCTCAGTTACAATGATGGAAAGTGTAAGGATGGAAAGGACAATGCAGGTATAAATAGACTAATATAGCGATAAAAAAATCTAACATATATACGAATATATACATAATATGTGTACAGAATAATATATATACAGATATATTATATAATGTCTATAACATATATACAATATATACCAGTGACAGTGAGTATAGCTTTGACTACACACTCAAAATATGAATTATTTTTATCCCAAATTGTGATCTCACGTGAATAGTCAAAATGCTATTTTGTCAAAATCTGTTACCGCAGACCTAACATATATATGTTTTTTCTCAGCTGTGTTCTCATGTGTTCAGTCAAATTGGTCTTTTTACCACAAAATGAACAATTAAATATTTTTTCTCCAGTGTGTACTCATGTGATGAATCTAATAAAACATTTTTTAGAGAAAAGCTTCTATTGCAAACTGAACAATTACAAGTTTTTTCTCCAGTGTGTGTTCAGTCAAATTGCCCCTGAGAGAAAAGCTTTTACAACAAACTGAATTAAATGACATGTTTTTTTTCTCCTCTGTGCATTTTTGTGTGGCGAGTGAAATTGCTCTTTAGAGAAAAGCTTTTACCACAAATTGAACAATCAAATGTTTTTTCTCCAGTGTGTTTTCTCACGTGTTCAGTTAAACTGATCTTTTGAGAAAAACTCTTACCGCAAATTGAGCAATTAAATGGTTTTTCTCCAGTGTGCGTTCTCATGTGCTGAATCAGATTATTCTTTACGGAAAAATTTCTACCACAAATTGAACAATCAAATGGTTTTTCTCCAGTGTGTTTCCTCGTGTGTTCAGTTAAACTGATCTTTTGAGAAAAACTTTTACCACAAATTGAACAATTGAATGGTTTTTCTCCAGTGTGCGTTCTCATGTGCTGTATCAAATTATTCTTAACAGAAAAGTTTCTACCGCAAACTGAACACTTAAATGGTTTTTCTCCTGTGTGTGTTCTCATGTGATAAGTCAAAATGCTCTTTTGACAAAAACTTTTCCCGCACACTAAACATATAAATGGTTTTTCTCCACTGTGTGTTCTTGTGTGTCCTGTCAAATTGCTCTTTTGAGAAAAGCTTTTACCACAAATTGAACAAATAAATGGTTTTTCTCCAGTGTGTGTTCTCATGTGTTGAATCAAAGTGTTCTTAAGAGAAAAGCTTCTACTGCAAACTGAACAATTAAATGTTTTTTCTCCTGTGTGCGTTCTCATGTGCTTGATCAAATTGCTCCTTTGAGTAAAATTCCTAGCACAAACTGAGCAACTCAAATGTTCATTGTCAGTCTTTTTAGAGCATTCGGGGTGTTTGTTGGCAGTGTGAGTCTTCATATCACCTTCACAGTCTGCATAGCTGCTCAAAGTTACTTCAACCTCGTTTTCAGCTTCACTATCTGATAGTGGAGCTAAGAGGTTGTCTACTTGTGGTTTCTCTTCATCTTCTTCAGTCTTCACAGAGACAACAGTCAGTGGCAACTTGGTGGGATCAGCCTCCTGTGGTCCTAGAAGACACTCTCCCTCCTGAGTGATCCATTGTTCCTCCTCTTCCTTTTTAATGTGGGGGGACTGCGAAGCTTCCTCCTTCAAAGTAGAGCTACCCTCCTGCGCCTGAGGGAGAAGTTCTTCAGGATGACCAATCAGCTGCTGGACGTCTGAGGAACACAAACAGGTTCAATGTGTTACATTACGATGCATAACCTTTGTGTTGTTCATAGGGCTGGGCTATACTACGATCATGATACATTTCAGGTCTAACACGGTGATCAGCTGTTAGCATACCATAACTGAATCTCGTTATAATTCTGCACCGGACAATCCGCTTTTATGGACCGTAGTCCTGTGTGTGTTTGTCCATGTGTATGTTTGTGTACGTGTGTGTTTGTGTAAATGTGTGCGCGTGAGCATGCCTGTCCACTATCGCGAAAGTCAGGCTCCTCATGACCCAATTATTGTCTAATCACTGTTGTGCCTCTTCCCCCCTCACATAGCTGGAAGTGGTGCCCAGAAGAACAAAATAAAGAAATATGGCCAACATTAGGAATATTTGGAAGGAGCAGCGACTTCAGTGACAGACTTTAGTCTCACTGACTGCTGGATCTTGCATTGTGGTGGTGCTTGTGGTATTCCTGCCCTCAATGGGGACTTACAGGCAGGCACAGAATGTCTCTGTGACTGAACTATTGATCCCAATTGGAATAACTTACCAATGTAATCAGAAAAAAACTCTGCAGGCACTTTTTGTGAATAGAAACCTTTTGTTCCTGAAATTCATTAAAGGGAAACATTATCACCGTTTTTTCGACTGTTTTTCGTACCTTGGAGACATCATGCCTCGTCGGTGTGTTGTCGGAGGGTGTAACAACACGAACAGGGACGGATTCAAGTTGCACCAGTGGCCCAAAGATGCCAAAGTGGCAAGAAATTGGACGTTTGTTCCGCACACTTTACCGACGAAAGCTATGCTACGACAGAGATGGCAAGAATGTGTGGATATCCTGCGACACTCAAAGCAGATGCATTTCCAACAATAAAGTCAAAGAAATCTGCCGCCAGACCCCCATTGAATCTGCCGGAGTGTGTGAGCAATTCAGGGACAAAGGACCTCGGTAGCACGGCAAGTTTGTTCCCGCAGACGAGCGACGAGCGAGCTAAACCCCCTGGATGTCTTGGCTCACACCGTCAAGAGAAGAATATCGACCCTAGCTTCCCTGGCCTGCTGACATGAGGGTATGTCTACAGAATATATTAATTGATGAAAATTGGGCTGTCTGCACTCTCAAAGTGCATGTTGTTGCCAAATGTATTTCATATGCTGTAAACCTAGTTCATAGTTGTTAGTTTCCTTTAATGCCAAACAAACACATACCAATCGTTGGTTAGAAGGCGATAGCCGAATTCGTCCTCGCTTTCTCCCGTGTCGCTGGCTGTCGTGTCGTTTTCGTCGGTTTCGCTTGCATACGGTTCAAACCGATATGGCTCAATAGCTTCAGTTTCTTCTTCAATTTGGTTTTCGCTACCTGCCTCCACACTACAACCATCCGTTTCAATACATGCGTAATCTGTTGAATCGCTTAAGCCGCTGAAATCTGAGTCTGAATCCGAGCTAATGTCGCTATAGCTTGCTGTTCTATGCGCCATGTTTGTTTGTGTTGGCTTCACTATGTGACGTCACAGGAAAATGGACGGGTGGTTAAAATCAGGCACTTTGAAGCTTTTTTTAGGGATATTGCGTGATGGGTAAAATTTTGAAAAAAACTTCGAAAAATAAAATAAGCCACTGGGAACTGATTTTTAATGGTTTTAACCCTTCTGAAATTGTGATAATGTTCCCCTTTAAAGGCCTACTGAAAGCCACTACTACCGACCACGCAGTCTGATAGTTTATATATCAATGATGAAATCTTATTATTGCAACACATGCCAATACGGCCGGGTTAGTTTACTAAAGTGCAATTTTAAATTTCGCGCGACATATCCTGCTGAAAACGTCTCGGTATGATGACGTCAGCGCGTGACGTCGCGGATTGTAGAGGACATTTTGAGACAGCATGTGGGCCAGCTATTAAGTCGTCTGTTTTCATCGCAAAATTCCACAGTATTCTGGACATCTGTGTTGGTGAATCTTTTGCAATTTGTTCAATGAACAATGGAGACAGCAAAGAAGAAAGCTGTAGGTGGGAAGCGGTGTATTGCGGCCGACTTCAGCAACACAAACACGGCCGGTGTTTCATTGTTTACATTCCCGAAAGATGACAGTCAAGCTTTACCATTGGCCTGTGGAGAACTGGGACAACAGAGACTCTTACCAGGAGGACTTTGAGTTGGATACGCAGACACGGTACCGCGAGTACGCTTCCAAACATTTGATCGCTTGCCCGTACGTGCGTGCCGATGTGTGCATGTCACGTACGTAACTTTGGGGACTTTGGGGAAATATATGTGCTGTATGAACTAGGGATGTCTCGATCCAGGTTTTTGCACTTCCGATCCGATACCGATATTGTTTTTGCACTTCCGATCCGATACCGATATTGTTTTTGCACTTCCGATCCGATACCGATACTGACCGATACTGGCCTATCCGAGCATGTATTAAAGTTTAAAGTTATTTAGCCTACTTAGTTGTCAGAATCATGTTGAAAAGGGTTTTAGTACTCTTGATAACAACTAGCCAGCTGAATTAGGGGAGTTTGAATAATACACAATGGTTGGTAACAAGAAACTGACCTGTTTATTCAAGGATAAACACAAAATAGACAAAATTATACATGACAAACAGAAATGGCATCATTGAACTAGGGCTGGGCGATATGGCCTTTTTTTAATATTACGATATTTTAAGGCCATATTGCGATACACGATATATATACACAAGTATAACCCATTTATCATTTATTTATTTATATATCTCGATATTTTGTCTTAGCCTTGAATGAACACTTGATGCATATAATCACAGCAGTATGATGATTCTATGTGTTTTGATTGATTGATTGAGACTTTTATTAGTAGGTTGCACAGTGAAGTACATATTCCGTACAATTGACCACTAAATGGTAACACCCCAATAAGTTTTTCAACTTGTTTAAGTCGGGGTCCACTTAAATTGATTCATGATACAGATATATACTATCAGATATATACTATCATCATAATACAGTCATCACACAAGATAATCACATTGAATTATTTACATTATTTATAATCCAGGGTGTGGAGGGGGGCGCCGGATGTAAGTGTCAAAAAGACAGCCAAAAGAGTTTGATATGAGAATAAATCTAAAGTTAAAATATAGGGTAGAAATGCACCCATTTGCAGGAAATGTAGTCTTGATTTTCAAAATGTTCTTTCAAGGCTTGCATGTCTACATTAAAACATTCTTCTTCATACTGCATTAATATATGCTACTTTTAAACTTTCATGCAGAGAAGGAAATCACAACTAAATAGATCACTCATTTTTTCAGACGGTGTTGATCTGGAAATTTTTGCCTCAGCATTTTGATGGTGTGGACGTACTGTGGCACCGAACGGAGATAAGCGTCTCGACAGACATTACAATATTTGAACAATGATGACGAAAACGGTTTTCTCTGTCGTGTCCGTGTGTCGAAAAGTGTTTTGCGCTTATTTTTTTATTTGATTTTGTGCGTGGCATAGATTTGCCGTGCGCAGAGGACGTTTGACCAGGCGCGCACCTTAGCGGCTGCGCTAGCATCACAGCTAACGTTAGTTATGCTGCTACCTCTCTGCTCGGGGAGGGCGTATACGTATGTGACGTATGACGTGACAGTATGTGACGTATGTCGTGACAGTATGTGACGTATGACGTGACAGTATGTGACGTGTGTAAGAAGGTGCGCTCGCTGTCTGTGAGAGGGAGACACAGGAAAGAGTGAGAAGAGCCTGTCGTGTAATGCCAGCAGCTAAAAGCAACTGCGTGAGATTCCACAGACCTGTGGATGTGTTGAAGGTATGCTGGAAAATGCGGAACGGAAATTACGGAGCAGCAGAAAAGTGGAATGTATTATTTAAATCGGTGCGTTGGAAAACACGGACCGGAGGTTTTTTTTTTAAACTGGATCTGGATCGGCATTTTCCCATGCCTTGCCGATACGCATTTTTTGGCAAATATCGGCGGCCGATCCGATCCAAATATCGGATCGGGACATCCCTAGTATGAACTTTGGGGAGGTGAACGGTACTTTGGGCTGTGGGATTGAGTGTGTTGTGCAGGTGTTTGAGTTGTATGGACGGGAGGGGGGAGGTGTTTGTTATGCGGGATTAATTTGTGGCATATTAAATATAAGCCTGGTTGTGTTGTGGCTAATAGAGTATATATATGTCTTGTGTTTATTTACTGTTTTAGTCATTCCCAGCTGAATATCAGGTCCCACCCGCCTCTCACAGCATCTTCCCTATCTGAATCGCTCCCACTGCCCTCTAGTCCTTCACTCTCTCTTTCCTCATCCACGAATCTTTCATCCTCGCTCAAATTAATGGGGAAATCGTCGCTTTCTCGGTCCGAATCGCTCTCGCTGCTGGTGGCCATGATTGTAAACAATGTGCAGATGTGAGGAGCTCCACAACCTGTGACGTCACGCTACTCGTCTGCTACTTCCGGTACAGGCAAGGCTTTTTTTATCAGCGACCAAAAATTGCGAACTTTATCGTCGATGTTCTCTACTAAATCCTTTCAGCAAAAATATGGCAATATCGCGAAATGATCACGTATGACACATAGAATGGACCTGCTATCCCCGTTTAAATAAGAAAATCGCATTTCAGTAGGCCTTTAATACTTTGTTGGTCGTTAGCTACAGTTTGTGTCCAACTCCAACCTGGAGAAGTGGACTGCACTTGGTCAGCTACACCCTTCATCCACATTCTATCAACCATCACAACCTTTATCTTAACTTGATGGCGTAATTCCATCCATCCATTTTCTACCGTTTGTCCCGTTCGGGGTCGCGGGGGTTGCTGGAGCCTATCTCAGCTGCACATGGGCGGAAGGCGGGGTACACCCTGGACAAGTCGCCACCTCATCGCAGGGCCAACACAGATAGACAGACAACATTCACACACTAGGGACCATTTAGTGTTGCCAATCAACCTATCCCCAGGTGCATGTCTTTGGAGGTGGGAGGAACGTCAGCAAATACGACATGTACAAATATGATGGTAAAAGTGATAGCAAATAAGCAGTTAGTGAAATAAATAATAATACAGAAATGACAATGAGCATTATTACACTACAAATGGAGCAATACAATAACCAATAGAAATAGTGCTATTGATAATGAACAATACCAATAATTGACTTCTATTATCAACAATACAGTTGTTCAAATGCAACAATACATATACATAATGATAACTAGAGATACAAAAGAATGCAGAAAAATGGAGGGGAAGAAAGAGAAGCAACCTATATTAACCTTGTAGATTGTTATAGTAACAATAGTTTAAGATTTGTCAGTGTGCCATGTGTTACCCAGTTTACCCTCGGGTAACAACGTTAATTTATGTTTGATGAAACGTGATTATGTGCATGAGAGCATGTATGCATATGTACCGTATTTTCCGCACTATAAGGCGCACCGGATTATAAGGCGCACCTTCAATGAATGGCCTATTTTAAAACTTTGTTCATATACAAGGCGCACCGCATTATAAGGCGCATAGAATAAGACGCTACAGTCGAGGCTGGGGTTACGTTATGCATCCATTAGATCAGTATTTTTCAACCTTTTTTGAGCCGAGGCACATTTTTTGCGTTGAAAAAAATGCGGAGGCACACCACCAGCAGAAATCATTAAAAAACAAAACTCTCAGTTGACAGTAAAAAGTCGTCACAATTGTTGGATATGACTTTAAAGCATAACCAAGCATGCATCAATATAGCTCTTGTCTCAAAGTAGGTGTACTGTCACCACCTGTCACATCACACCCTGACTTATTTGGAGTTTTTTGCTGTTTTCCTGTGTGTAGTGTTTTACTTCTTGTTTGCGCTGCTATTTTGGTGGCTTTTTTCTCTTTTTTTGGTATTTTCCTGTAGCAGTTTCATGTCTTCCTTTTTAGCGATATTTCCCACATCTACTTTGTTTCAGCAATCCAGAATATTGCAGTTGTTTTTCTTTTTCTTTGTGGGAACATTGTTGATTGTCATGTCATGTTCGGATGTACATTGTGGACGCCGTCTTTGCTCCACAGTAAGTCTTTGCTGTCGTCCAGCATTCTGTTTTTGTTTACTTTGTAGCCAGTTCAGTTTCTAGTTTCGTTCCTTAAGCTTCAATGTCTTTTCTTAGGGGCACTCAACTTTTGTTTATTTTTGGTTTTAGCATTAGATACCTTTTCATCTGCACACTGCCTCCCACTGCCTATTGGGATCAAGACATACCATGTTCCGACATCTACAAATCAATTAGCTACCGGCTGCCACCTACTGATATGGAAGAGTATTACACGGTTACTCTGCCGAGTAAGGCAGAGTAACCGGGGGTAGATGAGATCCACCCGGAGTTCCTTAAGGCTCTGGATGCTGTGGGGCTGTCTTGGTTGACAAGACTCTGCAGCATCGCGTGGACATCGGGGGCGGTACCTCTGGATTGGCAGACCGGTGGTGGTTCCTCTCTTTAAGAAGGGGAACCGGAGGGTGTGTTCTAACTATCGTGGGATCACACTCCTCAGCCTTCCCGGTAAGGTCTATTCAGGTGTACTGGAGAGGAGGCTACGCCGGATAGTCGAACCTCGGATTCAGGAGGAACAGTGTGGTTTTCGTCCTGGTCGTGGAACTGTGGACCAGCTCTATACTCTCGGCAGGGTCCTTGAGGGTGCATGGGAGTTTGCCCAACCAGTCTACATGTGTTTTGTGGACTTGGAGAAGGCATTCGACCGTGTCCCTCGGGAAGTCCTGTGGGGAGTGCTCAGAGAGTATGGGGTATCGGACTGTCTGATTGTGGCAGTCCGCTCCCTGTATGCTCAGTGCCAGAGCTTGGTCCGCATTGCCGGCAGTAAGTCGGACACGTTTCCAGTGAGGGTTGGACTCCGCCAAGGCTGCCCTTTGTCACCCATTCTGTTCATAACTTTTATGGACAGAATTTCTAGGCGCAGTCAAGGCGTTGAGGGGATCTGGTTTGGTGGCTGCAGGATTAGGTCTCTGCTTTTTGCAGATGATGTGGTCCTGATGGCTTCATCTGGCCAGGATCTTCAGCTCTCACTGGATCGGTTCGCAGCCGAGTGTGAAGCGACTGGGATGAGAATCAGCACCTCCAAGTCCGAGTCCATGGTTCTCGCACGGAAAAGGGTGGAGTGCCATCTCCGGGTTGGAGAGGAGATCTTGCCCCAAGTGGAGGAGTTCAAGTACCTGGGAGTCTTGTTCACGAGTGAGGGAAGAGTGGATCGTGAGATCGACAGGCGGATCGGTGCCGCGTCTTCAGTAATGCGGACGCTGTATCGATCCGTTGTGGTGAAGAAGGAGCTGAGCCGGAAGGCAAAGCTCTCAATTTACCGGTCGATCTACGTTCCCATCCTCACCTATGGTCATGAGCTTTGGGTTATGACCGAAAGGACAAGATCACGGGTACAAGCGGCCGAAATGAGTTTCCTCCGCCGGGTGGCGGGGCTCTCCCTTAGAGATAAGGTGAGAAGCTCTGCCATCCGGGGGGAGCTCAAAGTAAAGCCGCTGCTCCTCCACATGGAGAGGAGCCAGATGAGGTGGTTCGGGCATCTGGTCAGGATGCCACCCGAACGCCTCCCTAGGGAGGTGTTTAGGGCACGTCCGACCGGTAGGAGGCCGCGGGGAAGACCCAGGACACGTTGGGAAGACTATGTCTCCCGGCTGGCCTGCGAACGCCTCGGGGTCCCACAGGAAGAGCTGGACGAAGTGGCTGGGGAGAGGGAAGTCTGGGCTTCCCTGCTTAGGCTGCTGCCCCCGCGACCCGACCTCGGATAAGCGGAAGAAGATGGTTGGATGGATGGACTCTGCCGAGCTCTAGACAGCACCCACACTCAACAACGGCACTTTATTTGCAGACTATAATTACTGGTTTGCAAAAAATATTTTTACCCCAAATAGGTGAAATTAGATCATCTCCCACGGCACACCAGACCGTATCTCACGGCACAATAGTGTGCCGCGGCACAGTGGTTGAAAAACACTGCATTATAGGATCCAAAAATATATTTTGCTTTGAAAAACAGATACAACTAAAAATCGAATTATTTCTAACTTTATTTTACTGTATGATCTGTGACACTTGTGGAGAACTTCCCAATCAAAAGTTGACAGTAATGAAATGATTCTTGTTCTTTATGACCTCCAATCCTCTGCACGTTGATGTAGACATGTGGTCCAGTCTTCTCTTCACATCTCTTACTCTTCCCCAACATCTCTTCTTTCACATCATTCTTTTCTTTACACAAGCGCTTGTTTTGCTCTTCCACTTTCTTCATTTGACTTTTGCATTCTTTCATCTCCTCTGATGTGAACTCCACTGCCTTCTTCAAGCTAACAATCATGGCGGCTCTTTCTTTACGTTCTTTAACAAAATCAGCTAATTTTTCATCGACGTTCTTTTCAGGGATTTTGTAAGCCTCCGAAATGACGTTGTTGAAAACTTCAACTCGCTTACCTTTATCTTCGGTTTTCGTCTTTTTCTCCGTTGGTGATGACGTCGCCATCTTAGCATAGCAGTAGTCGTCCATGTTCTATCAAGTCTTCAATCTTCACTTCAGATAACACTCCATCGCTGCGAGATTAACTTGTTTTGTGGGTTTTTAGAAAAAAAAAAAACATGTTTGAGAATCCTCGATCGCTGTTAGATCGTAAAATGTGAAACTTTTTCTGTAAGCCACATCCGTTCAGTCCGCCCTCTTGGTCGCTCATGGATTCGTGTGCGCATGCGCCAAAGCCAATCACTTCCGTTCCCAATTCCTCTTTTTCTGCTGTTGATTGCGATGGAAAATAAGAACTACACTACCCAGCATGCACCAGTAGTGTCGAGCATGCGCGGTAGCCCGGTGAAGTGATGTCGGATGTCGCCATCCTGTTGTGCCGGAAAACGCACCCCTGCCATAAAATGCACCCCCAGACGCGGGAGCGCGCTTACGTCACTCGTCTCGCAAAGTATATCTAAACTCGGCTGTTGGCTGAAATCGCCTCTTTTAAATCGCCTTTTTCGGCATAAAAAAGTACATAAAGTGAAATAATCCAAGTTTTCTTTACTTGTGGATGAATTAAAAATTGTGAGCCTTTAATGATTTCGCCGTCATTCAAGTGGCTGAAATCGCCTCTTTCGGCATAATAAAGTACATAAAGTGAAATTATCCTTACTTGTGGATGGATTCCAAATTGTGAGCTTTTAATGATTTCGCCGTCATTAGATCAGATAAGGCGAAAACAATAACCAATTAATATTGGAATATTTCCTGTCCCGAAAATGTAGTATTGTCTACCTTGACAGCTATACTGTAAGGAATATGTACACCAAAGTAAACCTCTATATGTACTTTTTTATGCCGAAAGAGGCAATTTAAAAGAGGCAATTTCAGCCAACAGCCGAGTTTAGATATACTTTTCGAGACGAGTGACGTAACCGAGTGACGTAACCGAGTGACGTAAGCGCGCTCCCGCGTCAGGGTGTGCATTTTATGGCAGGGGTGCGTTTTCTGGTGTTGAGAACTCAGCCAACACGCCTCGTCTGCATTATTTACAATTAGACAGACAACACATTGATAACTGTTCTTTTTAATGTTTGTTCAGTCCGGCGTGTTTAATTGACAGGAATTTGGCAATACTCGTGTCTTCTATTGTGACAGCGTTTGTGAAAGTTGCAATGCATGATGGGAATCCTCCGGTCTGTTAGAGTTCCTCTGAGCACCGTGAATGTTCCTCATTTGTCGCGTCTTGAGCCTTCATACGCTTCAGAAAGCCATTTTTGTAAGTAAATAAGTTGTTAAGTTACAAGAAAGTGTAACCTTCAAGTACATTTTGTGCATTATAGAGATTGTTTTTGTGACTGTTCACTGCTCCTACTGTATGTGGATGGGCAAGCGTGTTAATGTTTGTCGCCATCTAGTGGTTATTTTGCGTACAACAATCTCGCAGTTTTTTTTAGATTAATTTGTAAGTAAATACTACAACTCCATGTAATCGCAAATTATGTCAATTTAAATATTGTTTAATTATGCAAAGATATAGTATCAAACATTCAAACCATTTTTTAAATGGAAATAAATACTAATAATGATTTCCAAAGTAAGTTATCCATCAAATTGTGCAATGTAAAAGTAGTAATAGATTTCATGGCAAAATGGTGAAATTTACTGTGGTTTTTACAGCATTTTTCTCTAAATGGAAACAAATCTGTACTTTTTTTTTACTGTAATAAACTGTGGTGCCGTTTTGGCATTTACACACCGGAAAATCTACAGTTGTTGATTTGCGGTAAAAAACAAAACAAAAAACTGGCAGCTCAGGTGCCAACATTTTACAGTAAAAAAAAAAAAAAAAAAAAAAAATTTACAGTAAAAATCTGGCATCTGAGCTGGCTTTAAAAAAAAATTACCGTAAAAACAGTAGTATTTGTTTCCATTTACAGTAATATACACTACATTTTGAGGTGAAATTCTTGCAACTTACCATATTTTTTTTTACATTTGACTTAAAATCTACTAATAAAATGCATTAAAAAAAGGTGTAATAATAGTATTCACTGTTAGACGCGGCCCTCTGGGGCCAAACATAACTGCGATGTGGCCCTCAGTGAAAAAGACTTTGACACCTCTGGTTTACATAATTCACCCACGGAACTTGCGTTATAGTTAGAGACACATTTCCATCTTTGTGCACAGACAAGAGTAAAGAAAGGCATTGATGTAGAGTACTGCTCCATCGTTATTGTAAGTTGCTGAATGTCATTAAAGTGGAACATTATCACAATTTCAGAAGGGTTAAAAGCATTAAAAATCAGTTCCCAGTGGCTTATTTTATTTTTCAAAGTTTTTTTCAAAATTTTACCCATCACGCAATATCCCTAAAAAAAGCTTCAAAGTGCCTGATTTTAACCATCGTTATATACACCCGTCCATTTTCCTGTGACGTCACATAGTGATGCCAATACAAACAAACATGGCGGATAGAACAGCAAGCTATAGCGACATTAGCTCGGATTCAGACTCGGATTTCAGCGGCTTAAGCGAAATTGAAGAAGAAACTGAAGCTATTGAGCCATATCGGTTTGAACCGTATGCAAGCGAAAACGACGAAAACGACACGACAGCCAGCGACACGGGAGAAAGCGAGGACGAATTCTGCTGGAGTGTGTGAGCAATTCAGGGACAAAGGACCTCGGTACCACGGCAAGCAATGGCGGCAGTTTGTTCCCGCAGACGAGCGAGCTAAAGCCCCCTGGATGTCTTGGCTCACACCATCCCAAGATGATCAAGAGAAGAATATCGACCCTAGCTTCCCTGGCCTGCTGACATGAGGGTATGTCTGCAGAATATATTAATTGATGAAAATTGGGCTGTCTGCACTCTCAAAGTGCATGTTGTTGCCAAATGTATTTCATATGCTGTAAACCTAGTTCATAGTTGTTAGTTTCCTTTAATGCCAAACAAACACATACCAATCGTTGGTTAGAAGGCGATCGCCGAATTCGTCCTCGCTTTCTCCCGTGTCGCTGGCTGTCGTGTCGTTTTCGTCGGTTTCGCTTGCATACGGTTCAAACCGATATGGCTCAATAGCTTCAGTTTCTTCTTCAATTTCGTTTTCACTACCTGCCTTCACACTACAACTGTCACACCTGGGTGAAGTCTTGTCTGGGTTTCGTCTGGTGTCATGTTGTCTTGCCATTTCCTGTTTTATTTTGAAAGGTTAACTCTCGTTTCAGGTCTCTTGCCCTTCCTCCTGTTTCACTGGTCTGATGTCTCTCCTGATTGCCTGATTGTTCCCACCTGTGTCACACTCCCTCATGTGTATAAATGTCTCGTCTTGTGCCAGAGTGTCTCGTTACTTCATGTGCGAACCTCCAACGTTCCCTTGCCATAGCATTGTCCACAGCCACAGCCACGTTTCTTGTATCTTTTTTGGATCCATGGGAGTATTTTGATTTGTAAGTTTTCTGAGGTAAGAATAGCTTCCTAGCATCACCACCATTGGAGCGCCTTTTGTTATACTTAGTAGTTTTTTGTTCATAGCCCCTTTTTCCCTCCGTAGACGGAGCGTTTTTGAGTTATTGATATTTTTGTTAGTTTAGAGCTCAGGTCAGTTGTGTTTTTATAGCCTGTTTGTTTCTCCTGTTTTGGACCCCTTCCCTTGTCCAAATACATATATTGTCTTAAAATCCTGCATCTGTGTTCAGAGTCCTGTTCTGGTCGTGACAACAACCATCCGTTTCAATACATTCGTAATCTGTTGAATCGCTTAAGCCGCTGAAATCCGAGTCTGAATCCGAGCTAATGTCACTATAGCTTGCTGTTCTTTCCGCCATGTTTGTTTGTGTTGACTTCACTATGTGACGTCACAGGAAAATGGACGGGTGTATATAACGATGGTTAAAATCAGGCACTTTGAAGCTTTTTTTAGGGATGTTGCATGATGGGTAAAATTTTGAAAAAAAACTTCGAAAAATATAATAAGCCACTGGGAACTGATTTTTAATGGTTTTAACAATTCTGAAATTGTGATAATGTTCCCCTTTAAGAAGCTCCTCGGCAGGATGAGATCCGCCCAGGGTTTCTTAAGGCTCTGGAGGCCGTTACGCTGTCTTGGTTGACAAGACTCTGCAACATTGCTAGGACATGAAAGGTGAGGAATAACTGGAGTGTGTGTTTCAAATATTGCAGGATAACACTCTTTAGCCTTCATGGTAAGGTCTATTCAGGTGTACCGGAGAGGAGCCTTTGCTGGATGGTAAGGAGGAGGAGCGTGGTTTTTTTTCCTGGTTGTGGAACTGTGGATCTGCACTATACATGGTCCTTGTGGGTGCGTGGGTATTTGCCCAACCAGTCTGCATTTGCTTTGAGGACTTGGACAAGGATTCCGACCGTGTCACTGAATGTGGTGGTCTGCTCCCTGTATGATTGGTGTCAGAGCTTGGTCTGTATTGCTGGCAGTAAATTGTACCCATGCCCAGTGAGGGTTGGACTCCGCCAGGGCTGCCCTTTGTCAACAATTCTGTTTACAACTTTTATGGACAGAATTGTTTTTCTTCTATTATTTAACAATCTTTAAAGGGGAACATTATCACAATTTCAGAATTGTTAAAACCATTAAAAATCAGTTCCCAGTGGCTTATTATATTTTTCGAAGATTTTTTCAAAATTTTACCCATCACGCAATATCCTTAAAAAAAGCTTCAAAGTGCCTGATTTTAACCATCGTTATAAACACCCGTCCATTTTCCTGTGACGTCACATAGTGAAGCCAACACAAACAAACATGGCGGAAAGAACAGCAAGCTATAGCGACATTAGCTCGGATTCAGACTCGGATTTCAGCGGCTTAAGTGATTCAACAGATTACGAATGTATTGCAACGGATGGTTGTAGTGTGGAGGCAGGTAGCGAAAACGAAATTGAAGAAGAAACTGAAGCTATTGAGCCATATCGGTTTGAACCGTATGCAAGCGAAACCGATGAAAACGACACGACAGCCAGCGACGGGAGAAAGCGAGGACGAATTCGGCGATCGCCTTCTAACCAACGATTGGTATGTGTTTGTTTGGCATTAAAGGAAACTAACAACTATGAACTAGGTTTACAGCATATGAAATACATTTGGCAACAACATGCACTTTGAGAGTGCAGACAGCCCAGTTTTCATCAATTAATATATTCTGTAGACATACCCTCATCCGCGCTCTTTTCCTGAAAGCTGATCTGTCCAGTTTTGGAGTTGATGTCAGCAGGCCAGGGAAGCTAGGGTCGATATTCTTCTCTTGATCATCTTCGGTGGCATAAGGGACGGTGTGAGCCAAGACATCCAGGGGGTTTAGCTCGCTCGTCTGCGGGAACAAACTGCCGCCATTGCTTGCCGTGCTACCGAGGTCCTTTGTCCCTGAATTGCTCACACACTCCGGCAGATTCAATGGGGGTCTGGCGGCAGATTTCTTTGACTTTATGGTTGGGAATGCATCTGCTTTGAGTGTCGCAGGATATCCACACATTCTTGCCATCTCTGTCGTAGCATAGCTTTCGTCGGTAAAGTGTGCGGAACAAACGTCCAATTTCTTGCCACTTTCGCATCTTTGGGCCACTGGTGCAACTTGAATCCGTCCCTGTTCGTGTTGTTACACCCTCCGACAACACACCGACGAGGCATGATGTCTCCAAGGTACGGAAAACCGTCGAAAAAACGGAAAATAACAGAGCTGATTTGACTCGGTGTTTGAGAAAATGGCGGATTGCTTCCCGATGTGACGTCACAACGCTCCGAGAGCGAATATTAGAAAGGCGTTTAAGTCGCCAAAATTCACCCATTTAGAGTTCGGAAATCGGTTAAAAAAATATATGGTCTTTTTTCTGCAACATCAAGGTATATATTGACGCTTACATAGGTCTGGTGATAATGTTCCCCTTTAAGCACAAACTGGACAAATAACTTTTATTCTCTGCTGTGTTTCCGCATGTGTGCCAGCAGTCATTTATTTACATTGATAGTGTTTGCCACCAATTGAGCATTTAAAAGGTTTTTCTCATCTGTGTGATTTTGGGCTTAACGGTTTTAGAAAATAATCCAATTGCGATTCTTTTTTCAAAGTTTTCTTCTCGTGCATTTTTCAAAAAACACAAGCAATAAAGCAATCTGTATTATAATAAACAATATCAGTTATATTATACATGTATTCTTTCTTCTAAATAATACAAACTTACCGGTACTAAATGTTTTGACTGGCAGTCGTGTAAGTACAGCGCTTTTACTGTGAAGAACGAATGGGAGTTGTTTGTCTTTAAATTTGAGCTCTAACTTGACTGCTGTGATGTGTGCCGGTGAAACAAATCTGGATGTTATTAAAGGGACTTTAGTTCCTTCATGCTATCCTTATGTGAGAAAAGCACACACGTCTTCCCATTTTCTGTGCGTTCTAAATAGTAAAAAACTGCAGGTAATGGGGAATAATTTTTCCACCACCTATACACACTTCAAAAAACATCTAGGAACACCAACATTTTATATGCAATCAATGACAGGTTAATTTATAACATGTAATAATTACAGTATTTTGTTCATTTTAGGCATTTGGATGTTTCGTCAGAAAGTGCCTCTGCGGGTTATATTGCTTTGAGACTGTGTTTACCTAATTGCAAAGTAAACACAACGGCTTTCACACTGCACAGTCAGTACATTCATTATTCTGCCCTCACTATTCGTTTCCAGCGTGTGCAGCTGGACAGATAGTTAACAGCATGAACAAAGAGAAGCTCCAGAACTTTTGATGAGGATTGATGTTCCTTCTTTTGAAATCTGTTTCTTTTTCTTTCTATACACTTCTTCCTTTATTTAGGTTTTTAAGACTGAAAATATAAACATAAAATAAACATAACAAAAGTATAACAACCATTGTGTAGATTCACACAATAAACTGTAGATGTTTACCCACACAGAAATGTAACAACATTCACATCAAACGTTGCACACAATGAATGTGTCTCATCACAATTAAACCTAAAGTGTAGCGTTATAGCCCTCTACTGGTCAAATTTATCGGTATAGTTACTTTCAGACAAAAATCAACATGACCAGAAATACAAAAGACATCACAAAGTCAGCAATTTCAATGCGAAACAAATTAAATACCTTTATGCACAAATTGTATTTACTTACAAAGGTTTGACCAAATTTGGTCATGAAGCTTACACATGTGGATTTCTATTGTTTCTCGTCTGGATCATTGTGTCCGTCGCTTAAAAGGTTCACCCAGAAACAGTGACTCAAGCACTTGATCAGGGCAGACCATTCATCCAGTCATTGTTAAAAGTCAGAATTTCTTTTCAGGGTTGAATGAGTAGTTTTTTTCTACCCACTGCTGCTTCATCATGACATCTATGCCTCGCCGTTGCCCCCTGTGGGGTGGCGAGAGTACTCCATACATGAGCAACCCTAGTCTTAATGGTTTCATTAAGCCTATCTGGTGCGCCTGACTGCCAACCGAACAACTGAAATTATTTTCTCCAGGGTGTTTAATCATATGTTCAATCAAAATGAGGTAAATGGACAATATTTATGTAGCACGTTCCTCTACCTGAAATGATACCCAAAGCGCTATGGATCATTCACACACTTATCATTAGAAAAACCTTTTGCTATGCAGTGGAAAACTAAATATATTTTTATTTTTATTAATATTACTCATGTCTTTACCACAAGACATTATGTTACTGTAAGTATAACTTTTACAGCCAACAGTACAACTGGATGTTTTTTCTGGAGTATTGTTTTCAGGTGACTGTTCAAATGTCTCCTTTAAGTATGGCTTTTGACACAAATTGAACAGCTGAATGGTTTTTATCCCGTGTGTTTCATTATGTGTCGGACTAACTAAATCGTTTTTCTTCAGTGTGCATTCTCATGTGTTAAGTCAAATATCTATAATGAGTAAAGCTTTTATCACATAGTGAACACATTGTTTTTCTCCTGTGTGTGCTGTGTTGAGTCAAACTGCTCTTATGACATACATTTTACCGCAAACTGAACATTCAAATGGTCTTTCTTCTGTGTGCGTTCTCTAGTGTTGAGTAAAATGTTTACCACAAACTGAACAACCAAATTGTCTTTCTCCCGTGTGCTTTCTCCTGTGTATCGTTAAACTGCAATTTTGAGAAAAACTTTTACCGCAAACAGGTAAATTGTTTTTCTCCAGGGTGTGTTCTCGTGTGTTGTCCTAAATTGTCTATTAATGAAAAGTTTTTACCACAAACTGAACAACCAAATGTTTTTTTTCCTGTATGTGCAAATTGTTTTTCTCCAGAGTGTGTTTTCATGTGTTGACTTAATCTGCTTCTTTGAGAAAAGCGCTTACTGCAAACTGAACAATTATATGGTTTTTCTCCTGTGTGTGTTCTCATGTGCTCAGTAAGATTTCTCTTCTCAGAAAAGTTTTTACCACAAAGTGAACAATCAATTTTTTCTCCAGTGTCTTTCCATGTGTTGAGTAAAACTGCTTCTTTGAGTAAAGCGCTTACGGCAAACTGAACAGTTATATGGTTTTTCTCCTGTGTGTGTTCTCATGTGCTCAGTAAGATTTCTCTTCTCAGAAAAGTTTTTACCACAAACTGAACAATCAAATGGCCTTTCTCCTGTGTGCGTTCTCATGTGTGCAGTCAATACTGCCTTGTAAGAAAAACGTTTGCCACAAACTGAACAATCAAATGGTCTTTCTCCTGTGTGTGTTCTCAAGTGTTGAGTCAACGCACTCTTACTGATACAGATTTGAGCACAAACTGAGCAGCTCACGTGTTTTTTACATGTCTTCTTTTTAGCATGTTTTTTTTCATTGTGAGTCCTCATATCACCTTCACAGTCTGTATCGCCGCTCAGAGTTTCTTCAACCTCGTCTTCAGCCTCACTATCTGATAGTGGAGCTAAGAGGTTGTCTACTTGTGGTTTCTCTTCATCATCTTCAGTCTTCACAGAGACAATAGTTAGCGGCGACTTGGTGAGATCAGCTTCCTCCTGTCCGAGAAGACACTCTCCTTCCTGAGTGATCCCGAGTTCCTCCTCTTCCTTTTTAATGTGGGGGGGCTGTGAAGCCTCCTGCTTCAAAGTAGAGCTCCCCCCCTGCGACTGAGGGGGAAGTTCTTCAGGATGACCAATCAGCTGCTGGACGTCTGAGGAACACAAATATGAATTGTTTTATGTTACGCTGCTTAATCTTTGTGTTGTTCATCGGGCTGGGCGATCATATGAACGTGATTTTGCCTTTCTCTAAGTTTTTCTTCAAAGTTTTAATCAATCAAAGTTTACTTATAAAGCCCTGAATAACAAGTGTCTCAAATGGCTGCACAAGCCACAACGACATCCTCAGCTCAGATCCCACATCTGTTATAGTAGGTAAAGAGGTCATTTCCCCATTATGCGATTAACAAAAGTCTATTCTAACTTATGTCTGGACGCAAAATGGATATTGGGACACAAAGTACAGTATTTGCATAGAAGCCTGAGCAAACAATCAGCGACTCACATTCAAAGCCAGATAGAATTGAAAACAAGTTTCTGGGATTGACTGCAGATATGAAACATAACTCATTCTTTGTTGTCAATCAGAGGATGTATAGAGTATTATTGAGGGTTCATTTGTATTTGTTAATCGGTGCCTCACGAGCTGCCAACCTCACAGCACGTCACTGGAGCTATACCAGGAGGGGCGTACGGCTAGAATATACTCTTGCGCCACATAGTTTGAGTCCCCCCTGACGGCGTCTTGTTTGATTTATGGTCCAGTATCTAGTCTTTGACTAGATACTGGATACTGTATTTTCTTCTTGTAAAGCATGAAGACAACCACAATAAAAACATGCACGTATCTAGATATATATATATACCGTATTTTCCGCACCATTAGCCGCACCTAAAAACCACAAATTTACTCAAAAGCTGACAGTGCGGCTTTTAACCCGGTGCGCTTTATATATGGATAAATATTAAGATTCATTTTCATAAAGTTTCGATCTCGCAACTTAGGTAAACAGCCGCCATCTTTTTTCCCGGTAGAACAGGAAGCGCTTCTTCTTCTACGCAAGCAACCGCCAAGGTAAGCACCCGCCCCCATAGAACAGGAAGCGCTTCTTCTTCTACTGTAAGCAACCACCCGCCCCCGGAAGAAGAAGAAGGGCGCGGATTTTCGTTTCATTTCCTTTGTGTGTTTACATCTGTAAAGACCAGACTACAAAATGGCTCCTACTAAGCGACACGCGTATAACGCAGAATTTAAACTTAAGGCAATAAGTCATGCCGAAGAACACGGAAATAGAGCAGCAGCAAGAGAATATAACATAAATGAATCAATGGTGCGTAGGTGGAGGAAGCAAGAAGATGACCTGCGCCAGGTAAAGAAGACAAAACAGAGTTTCCGAGGGAACAAAGCAAGATGGCAACTGTTGGAGGACAAACTCGAACAGTGGGTTGTTGAGCAGAGAGCAGAAAGCAGAAGTGTCAGCACCATCACTATTCGAATGAAGGCAACAAAGCTAGCAAGCGAACTTCACCTGGATGATTTTAAAGGTGGTGCTTCTTGGTGTTTCCGGTTCATGAAAAGACGCAATCTCTCCATCCGCACACGGACCACTATTTCACAGCAACTGCCTAACGACTTTAAAGAAAAGCTGGCTACTTTCCGTGCATATTGTAAAAACAAGGTAGCTGAAAAAAAGATCCGGCCAGAGCACATTATCAACATGGACGAGGTTCCACTGACTTTTGATATTCCTGTGAACCGCACTGTTGATACAACGGGAGCACGTACGGTGAATATTCGCTCCACAGGGAATGAGAAGTCGTCCTTCACTGTGGTTCTAGCTTGCCATGCTAATGGCCTGAAACTTCCACCCATGGTGATATTCAAAAGGAAGACCTTGCCAAAAGAGACCTTTCCAGCCGGCGTCATCATAAAAGCTAACTCGAAGGGATGGATGAAGAAAAGATGAGCGAGTGGTTAAGGTAAGTTTAAGTTTACGCGAAGAGGCCGGGTGGCTTTTTTCACGCAGCTCCGTCCATGTTGATATACGACTCCATGCGCGCCCACATCACAGATGGTGTCAAAAAACAAGTGAAGCACACAAATACAACACTCGCCGTCATTCCGGGTGGATTAACCAAAGAACTCCAACCGCTGGATATTGGTGTCAACAGGGCATTCAAATCACGACTGCGAACGGCGTGGGAACAATGGATGACCGAAGGCGAACACACCTTCACTAAGACAGGGAGACAGCGCCGGACGACATACGCCAACATCTGCCAGTGGATCGTAAATGCCTGGGCAGATATTTCGGTCACAACTGTGGTCCGAGCTTTCCGGAAGGCAGGATTCACAGAACTACTGGACAACAACAGCGACACTGACTCCGATGACTTCGACGAGACGGAACCGGCCATTTTGGATCCTACATTTGCCCAACTTTTCAATTCGGACACCGAAGACGAAGAATTCGAAGGATTTACGAATGAAGAATAACTTCAGAAAGTGAGCGCTATGTTTATTTTGTGTGTTGTGACATTAACGTTCGAGCAACATTATGTTGCTATTGCTCTGCACTATTTTGAATTTTACTATGTTTGTGATTGCACATTTGCGTACATTTTGGGACAGAGTTGTTAGAACGCTGGTTTTTAATATATTATTAAAGTTTGACTGACCTATCTGACTGTTTTTTTGACATTCCCTTTAGCGCAGCGTAGGCGCGGCTTATAGTCCGGGGCGGCTTATTGGTGGACAAAGTTATGAAATATGCCATTCATTGAAGGTGCGGCTAATAATCCGGTGCGCCTTATAGTGCGGAAAATACGGTATGTATACGTATGTATGTATATGTGTGTATATATATATATAAATATATATATATATATATATATAATTATAAAAAATATATATATTTATATAAGCATACATACATACATACATATGAATATATACATATATTTATATACACATATTATATATATATATATATATATATATATATATATATATATATACATACATATACACACACATATATATATATATATATATATTAGAGATGCACGGTTTGCGGGCACAACTGCGGAGTCCGCGGATTATCCGCGGATCGGGCAGATGAAATTTAAAAAAATTAGATTTTATCCGCGGGTCGGGTCGGGTCGGGCGGTTGAAATAAAAAAAAATTAGATTTTAAATAGATTCAGACGGGTGGCAGTTAAACCAATTGGGAAATATATATACATAGTTAAATGTTACCCACATACAAAAAACGAGCAGGCACCTGCAGCATATGCCACAACAGAAGAAAAAAAAGAAAAGAGATGGACACTTTTACGGAGCGCAGAAGGCCCCCGACGCCTCGCCGGGGTCCGGGACCGAGGCCCCTTCCCCCGAGAGGGCCCCACCGGGAGCCGTAGCTGAGGCGATCTGCGAGAAGGGCCCGACGCACGTCCAGGGTCACCACCGCGCCCACCGCACCGACACCCCGCCTCGTCCGCCTTCGCCGCGGTTGGCGTCACGCACAGCAGGTAAGCAGCTTACCTGCCCGCCACCCCCGTGGCCGGGGGCTCGTAACAGGGGTCACTCCGTGCGCTCCGCCCGCGCAGCTTACCTGCCCGCCACCCCTGTTGCCGGGGGCGCGTAACAGGGGTCACTCTGCGCGCAGTGCGCTCACGAAAGGGGTGGGGCTCACCCTGGTTGATATAGACAGCAGGACGGTAGCCATGGACGTCGGAACCCGCTAAGGAGTGTGTAACAACCCACCTGCCGAATCAACTAGCCCTGAAAATGGATGGCGCTGGAGCGTTGGGCCCATACCCGGCCGTCGCCGGCAGCGAGACACGCTTGGAGGTGCGCTCAGCGCGGCTCCCATATGATTGCGCACTGGTGTGCGTCTGGGCCGTGACAGCGTGGCACGCGAATGTCTGTGCTGCATTGGATCAGTCTCCTTTCTTTAACAGACAAAAGCTTTATAACCTCACTAATGCCTTGCATCGTCTATATTAGATATATAACAACGGGCGGGTGCGGTTCTGATTAAATGTTGGATCGGGTGGATGGCGGATGGTTGACGACTTTCTGATGCGGTTGCGGATGAAATAATTGCCTATCCGCGCATCTCTAATATATATATATAAAAAAATATATTTATATTTATACATACATACATACATACATACTAGGGATGTACCGATCCAGGTTTTTGCACTTCCGATCCGATACCGATATTGTTTTTGCACTTCTGATCCGATACCGATACTGACCGATACCGATACTGACCGATACTGGCCTATCTGAGCATGTATTGAAGTTTAAAGTTATTTAGCCTACTTAGTTGTCAGAAACATGTTGAAAAGGGTTTTAGTACTCTTGATAACAACTAGCCAGCTGAATTAGGGGAGTTTGAATAATACACAATGGTTGGTAACAAGAAACTGACCTGTTTATTCAAGGATAAACACAAAATAGACACAATTATACATGACAAACAGAAATGGCATCATTGAACTAGGGCTGGGCGATATGGCCTTTTTTTAATATTGCGATATTTTAAGGCCACGTCACGATACACCATATATATGTGGATATGTTATGTTTAGTCCATGTCACGATACACCATATATATGTGGATATGTTATGTTTAGTCCATGTCACGATACACGATATATATGTGGATATTTTGCCTTAGCCTTGAATGAACACTTGATGCATATAATCACAGCAGTATGATGATTCTATGTGTCTACATTAAAACATTCTTCTTCATACTGCATAAATATATGCTACTTTTAAACTTTCATGCAGAGAAGGAAATCACAACTAAAAAAATCACTAATTTTTTCATACAGTGTTGATCTGGAAATGTTTGCCTCGGCATTTTGATGGTGTGGAAGTGTGGCACCGAATGGAGATAAGCGTCTCGAAAGACATTACAATATTTGAACAATGATGACGAAAACTGTTTTCTCTGTCGTGTCCGAGTGTCGAAAATTGTTATGCGCTTATTTTTTTATTTGATTTTGTGCGTGGCATAGATTTGCCGTGCGCAATTGCACAGGCGCGCACCTTAGAGGGAGCGTTGCTAGCACGGCTGCGCTAGCATCACAGCTAACGTTAGCCATGCTGCTACCTCTCTGCTTGGGGAGGGCGTATACGTATGTGACGTATGACGTGACAGTATGTGACGTATGTCGTGAGAGTATGTGACGTGTGTAAGAAGGTGCGCTTGCTGTCTGTGAGAGGGAGACACATACATACATACATACATACATACATATACATACATACATACACACATACATACATACATACATACATACATATATATATATATATATATATATATATATATATATATATATATATATATATATATATATATACACGTCTTGTCCAGGGTGTATGCCGCCTTCCGCCCGAATGCAGCTGAGATAGGCTCCAGCACCCTCTGCGACCCTGATAGGGACAAGCAATAGAAAATGGATGGATGGCATATATATATATATATATATATATATATATATATATATATATATATATATATATATATATATATATATATATATATATATATATATATATATATATACATACGTATGTGTATATATGTATGTAATGTATATATATCTATACATATGTATATATGTATGTAATGTATATATATCTATATATATACACATATATATATATATATATATATATACACACACACATTTATACATACATATGTATACACACACATATATATATATACATATATATATATATATATACATACATACATACATACATACATATATATATATATATATATGTATGTATGTATGTATGTATACATGTGTATGTATGTAATATATATATATATATATATATATATATATATATATATTTTAAAGATGTGCTATTTGAATTTACACAGTACGAGAAACAATTTGAAAAGGAATTTTACCTTTGCAACCTCATTATACTATTGGCAAAGTTTTATATTCATAAATGTAAGTTTCTCAATACCCGACCTGTTTTTTGTGCCTTTAAAAGAGAATTAGAACTGTACGTTAACACTCTCTACCTCTAACAACCAAAAAGCTGTGAAGAGGATGATGCTGCTTTCCAAATTTAAATTATTTACTGAAATTGTATGAGCCAATGGCTTTACACTTTGTTTATTTCATATATATATATTGCATTCTATTTTAGTTACTTTATTGCGTTTACAATCCCCTGACGCTGTTTTGTACTTTTTTTTTTAATTATTATTTGTCAACTGTTTGTTAATGTTGCAATTCATAAATAAAGGTTTATTAAATTAAAAACAAAAAACAAACACGTGACCACTTCGGGACGCAGTTCGGATTTTGCAAGGAGATTCGGACAAAATATAAACCACCAAAACTTTACTGAAAATGTGGTCTTTTGACAATTGCGGTCTGTTTAGAATCTGTATAGAGAATAAAACGTTTTTATTTCAAATATTAATATATTGTCGAATCTGGCGGTTTTCATCTCCTCTGATTTGAACTCCACTGCCTTCTTCAAGCTAACAATCATGGCGGCTCTTTCGTTACATTCTTCAACAAGGTCGGCTCATTTCGTCTTTAAGGGCTTGAAATATATTTCAAATGACAAAACTTCAAGTCACTCACCTTCATCTTTCGTCTTTATCTCCGTTGGTGATTTGCTGGAAGTTGATTCTCTTTCATGTTCTCTTTTAGCGGACGTCGCCATCTTAGCATAGCAGTAGTCGTCCATCTTCTATCACGTCTTCAATCTTCACTTCAGATTACTCTCCGTCGCTCCAACCTCAACTTTTGTTTAGTGGGCAATACAAAAAAATCCATATTGCGTCAATTTTAAACTTTTCCTGTAAGCCACAGCCGTTTAGTCCGCCATCTTGGTCGCCACGGAAGTCTTTGAGCTTCTCAATTTTTATGCGCATGCGCCGAAAGTCAACCACTTCCGGTTCCAACTTTTCTTTTCCTTCTGTTGATAACTGTTTTTTTTATGTTTGTTCTGCCCAGCATGTTTTTTTATTTGAATTAGACAATTTGACAACCCGTGTGTGTTTTATTGTGACAGTGTTTGTATAAGTTGCAATGCATGATGGGAAACGAATCCATCATAGTCCTCGTGTCTTTTTTAGCCTTCATAAACTTTAGAAAGCAATGGCTGTAAGTAAATAAGTTGTTAAGTTGAAATATCGTCTAACTTTTAAGTGCATTGTGTGCAATATAGAGATTGTTTTTGTGACTTTAATAATAACCGCTGCTAGTGTATGTGAAATGGGAAGCGTGTTAATGTGCGTTTGTCGCCATCTAGTGGTTTTTATGTGGTACTTTAATCTACCCTGGGTTTTTTTTTAGATTAATTTGTACATATACATACTACATTTTTAAACCGTCTGGACCACAGATGCATTTTACAAAACCCAACAATCAACAAAGTTGGCACGTTAGGTAAATAAAAACAGAATATAATGATTTGCAAATACTTCTGAACCTATATTCAATCAATCAATCAATTTATTTATATAGCCCTCAATCACAAGTGTCTCAAAGGGCTGCACAAGCCACAACGACATCCTCGGTTTAGATCCCACATCAGGGCAAGGAAAAACTCAACCCAGTGGGATGACAATGAGAAACCTTAGAGGGGACCGCAGAGGATCATTAACTTAGAATTTAATGGCAGCAACAAATTGCAAAAAAAAGTCACAGGGGCATTTTTACCACTGTGTTACATGGCCTTTCCTTTTAACAACTGAGGGGACCAATTTTTGAAGCTTTTCAGGTGGAATTATTTCCCATTCTTGCTTGATGTACAGCTTAAGTTGTTCAACAGTCTACGTTGTGGTATTTTAGGCTTCATAATGCGCCACATTTTCAATGGCAGACAGGTCTGGACTACAGGCAGGCCAGTCTAGTACCCGCACTCTTTTACTATGAAGCCACACTCTTGTAACACATGGCTTGGCATTGTCTTGCTGAAATAAGCAGGGGCGTCTATGGCAACGTTGCTTGGCTGGCTCCAAAACCTGTATGTCCCTTTCAGCATTAATGGCGCCTTCACAGATGTGTACGTTACCCATGCCTTGGGCACTAATACACCCCCATACCATCACAGATGCTGGCTTTTGAACTTTGCATCTAGGAAAATCCGGAGGGTTCTTTTCTTCTTTGGTCCGGAGTCCACAACGTCCACAGTTTCCAAAAACAATGTGAAATGTGGACTCGTCAGACCACAGAACACTTTTTCACTTTGCATCAGTCCATCTTAGATGAGGTCGGGCCCAGCGAAGCCGGCAGCGCTTCTGGGTGTTGTTGATAAATGGCTTTGGCTTTGCATAGTAGAGTTTTAACTTGCACTTACAGATGTAGCGACAAAACTGTAGTTACAGTGGTTTTCTGAAGCGTTCCTGAGCCCATGTGGTGATATCCTTTATACACTGATGTCGGGTTTTGATGCAGTGAGGGATCGAAGGTCTATAATATCATCTTCCACTCATTTTGGACAACCAAACTACCATCCATCCATCCATTTTTTTTGTACCGCTTATTCCCTTTGGGGTGGCGGGGGGCGCTGGAGCCTATCTCAGCTACAATCGGGCGGAAGGCGGGGTACACCCTGGACAAGTCGCCACCTCATCCCAGGGCCAACACAGATAGACAGACAACATTCACTACCATTTTCCAGGAATTTCCAGAAATCTCGTTTTTTCCAAAGCCCTTTTTTTTGACCTCGTCCCAAAGTTTTCACAGTCCACATTTTTCAGCCAAATCCGACGATTCCACTATCAAAACATTCCTTTTAGTTGGGCTAACAAAAGTTCCTTTTTTCATATAAATTCCTGGTTTTCCAGGAATTCGGAAATGCAATTCTCAGCTTAAACTGTTACTGCGTTAACATTTTTCAACCGATTCAAAAAATTCCAACACAAACTCACTCATATCATTTATGACAGTTGTGCTAGGGTCAATATTTAAAAAAAATTCCTGGTTTTCCGAAATACCCAAATTTCCTACAAAATCCTATTCAAATGAACGGACATATTCAAAATTCTATTTTTTTTTTTACCCAATTTGGACCTTTCAACCCTCCACACACACTACTCTTCCGATATATCAAAGGCATGTTTTCCTTTTCACCAAATTCCCGGAATTCCTGGAATTCCTCACCATTGACAATGAATGGAAAATATACAAACTTTTGCATAGCCCACAGTTTTCATCCGATCGGAACCGTTCGAGTACCAAAACGTTTGGCTCAACCGGGAATTGTGAGCTCACGAAAACCTTTTTTTTTTTTTTTTTAAATACCCAGATTACCCAGAATTCCCGGTTTTCCGGGACACTTTTCCCATTGAAAATGAGCGGGCCATTTTTCAAACTTGCACAGTTCCCACTTTTTTCAACCGATTCAAACCATTCCACTTTTAACACCGTCCGCTCATCTTGGACAACCAAACTACCATTTTCCAGGAATTTCCAGAAATGTTTTTTCAACTCTTGCCCCAAAGTTTTCTCAGTTCTTCCACATTTTTCAGCCAAATCCGACCATTCCACCATCAAATCATTCCTCTTAGTTGGGCTAACAAAATTTCCTTTTTTCGTACAAATTCCAGGAATTCGGAAATACAATTCTCAGTTCAAACTGTTACTAAATCAACATTTTTCAACTGATTTGAAAAATTCCAACACCGACTCACTCATATCATTTAGGACAGTTGTGCTAGTATGAATATTTAAAAAAATTCCTGGTTTTCCGAAATACGCAAATTTCCAAGAACTTCTTACTCAAATGAACGAACATGTTAAAAATTCTCAAAATCCAAATCGTTTTTTTTAACCCGATTTGGACCTTTCAACCATCCACACACACTACTCTTCCCGAAATGTCGAAGGCAAAATATGTTTTCCCTTTCACCAAATTCCTGGAATTCCTGGAGTTTCTCACCATTGACAATGAATGGGCTACATACAAACTTTTGCATAGCTCACATTTCTCATCCGATTTGAAGCGTTCCACCATCATCACACTCCACTCACCCTGGACATTTAAACCAGCATGTTAGCCGCTTCCGAAAATTCCCCGATTACCCGGAAGTTCCAGGAATTTCCCCCCATTCACAAAAAATGGGCAATATACAAACTTTTCCCGATTTGGACCTTTCAACCACCCACACACACTACTCTTCCGAAATGTCGAAGGCAAAACATGTTTTCCCTTTCACCAAATTCCTGGAATTCCTGGAGTTTCTCACCATTGACAATGAATGGGCAATATACAAACTTTTGCATAGCTCACATTTCTCATCAGATTTGAAGCGTTCCACCATCATCACACTCCACTCACCCTGGACATTTAAACCAGCATGTTTGCCGCTTCCGAAAATTCCCTGATTACACGGAAGTTCCAGGAATTTCCCCCATTCACAAAAAATGGGCAATATACAAACTTTTCCCGATTTGGATCTTTCAACCATCCACACACACTACTCTTCCCGAAATGTCGAAGGCAAAACATGTTTTCCCTTTCACCAAATTCCTGGAATTCCTGGAGTTTCTCACCATTGACAATGAATGGGCAATATACAAACTTTTGCATAGCTCACATTTCTCATCAGATTTGAAGCGTTCCACCATCATCACACTCCACTCACCCTGGACATTTAAACCAGCATGTTTGCCGCTTCCGAAAATTCCCTGATTACACGGAAGTTCCAGGAATTTCCCCCATTCACAAAAAATGGGCAATATACAAACTTTTCCCGATTTGGATCTTTCAACCATCCACACACACTACTCTTCCCGAAATGTCGAAGGCAAAACATGTTTTCCCTTTCACCAAATTCCTGGAATTCCTGGAGTTTCTCACCATTGACAATGAATGGGCAATATACAAACTTTTGCATAGCTCACATTTCTCATCAGATTTGAAGCGTTCCACCATCATCACACTCCACTCACCCTGGACATTTAAACCAGCATGTTTGCCGCTTCCGAAAATTCCCTGATTACACGGAAGTTCCAGGAATTTCCCCCATTCACAAAAAATGGGCAATATACAAACTTTTCCCGATTTGGATCTTTCAACCATCCACACACACTACTCTTCCCGAAATGTCGAAGGCAAAACATGTTTTCCCTTTCACCAAATTCCTGGAATTCCTGGAGTTTCTCACCATTGACAATGAATGGGCAATATACAAACTTTTGCATAGCTCACATTTCTCATCAGATTTGAAGCGTTCCACCATCATCACACTCCACTCACCCTGGACATTTAAACCAGCATGTTTGCCACTTCCGAAAATTCCCTGATTACCCGTAAGTTCCAGGAATTTCCCCCATTCACAAAAAATGGGCAATATACAAACTTTTCCCGATTTGGACATTTAAACCATCCACACACACTACTCTTCCGAAATGTCGAAGGCAAAACATGTTTTCCCTTTCACCAAATTCCTGGAATTCCTGGAGTTTCTCACCATTGACAATGAATGGGCTATATACAAACGTTTGCATAGCTCACATTTCTCATCCGATTTGAAGCGTTCCACCATCATCACACTCCACTCACCCTGGACATTTAAACCAGCATGTTTGCCGCTTCCGAAAATTCCCTGATTACCCAGAAGTTCCAGGAATTACCTCCCATTCACAAAAAATGGGCAATATACAAACGTTTCCCGATTTGGACCTTTCAACCATCCACACACACTACACTTCGGATATATCGAAGGCAAAACATGTTTTCCCTTTCACCAAATTCCCGGAATTCCTGGAATTTCTCACCATTGACAATGAATAGGCAATATACACATTTCTGCATTGCCCTCATTTCTCATCCGATTTGAAGCGTTCCACCATCATCACACTCCACTCACCCTGGACATTTAAACCAGCATGTTAGCCGCTTCCGAAAATTCCCCGATTACCCGGAAGTTCCAGGAATTTCCCCCCATTCACAAAAAATGGGCACTATACAAACTTTTCCCGATTTGGACCTTTCAACCACCCACACACACTACTCTTCCGAAATGTCGAAGGCAAAACATGTTTTCCCTTTCACCAAATTCCTGGAGTTTCTCACCATTGACAATGAATGGGCAATATACAAACTTTTGCATAGCTCACATTTCTCATCAGATTTGAAGCGTTCCACCATCATCACACTCCACTCACCCTGGACATTTAAACCAGCATGTTTGCCGCTTCCGAAAATTCCCTGATTACACGGAAGTTCCAGGAATTTCCCCCATTCACAAAAAATGGGCAATATACAAACTTTTCCCGATTTGGATCTTTCAACCATCCACACACACTACTCTTCCCGAAATGTCGAAGGCAAAACATGTTTTCCCTTTCACCAAATTCCTGGAATTCCTGGAGTTTCTCACCATTGACAATGAATGGGCAATATACAAACTTTTGCATAGCTCACATTTCTCATCAGATTTGAAGCGTTCCACCATCATCACACTCCACTCACCCTGGACATTTAAACCAGCATGTTTGCCACTTCCGAAAATTCCCTGATTACCCGTAAGTTCCAGGAATTTCCCCCATTCACAAAAAATGGGCAATATACAAACTTTTCCCGATTTGGACATTTAAACCATCCACACACACTACTCTTCCGAAATGTCGAAGGCAAAACATGTTTTCCCTTTCACCAAATTCCTGGAATTCCTGGAGTTTCTCACCATTGACAATGAATGGGCTATATACAAACGTTTGCATAGCTCACATTTCTCATCCGATTTGAAGCGTTCCACCATCATCACACTCCACTCACCCTGGACATTTAAACCAGCATGTTTGCCGCTTCCGAAAATTCCCTGATTACCCAGAAGTTCCAGGAATTACCTCCCATTCACAAAAAATGGGCAATATACAAACGTTTCCCGATTTGGACCTTTCAACCATCCACACACACTACACTTCGGATATATCGAAGGCAAAACATGTTTTCCCTTTCACCAAATTCCCGGAATTCCTGGAATTTCTCACCATTGACAATGAATGGGCAATATACAAACTTTTGCATAGCTCACATTTCTCATCCGAATTGAAGCGTTCCACCATCATCACACTCCACTCACCCTGGACATTTAAACCAGCATGTTTGGCGCTTCCGAAAATTCCCTGATTGCCCGGAAGTTCCCCCCATTCACAGAAAATGGGCAATATACAAACTTTTCCCGATTTGGACCTTTCAACCATCCACACACACTACTCTTCGGATATATCGAAGGCAAAACATGTTTTCCCTTTCACCAAATTCCCGGAATTCCTGGAATTTCTCACTATTGACAATGAATGGGCAATATACACATTTCTGCATTGCCCACATTTCTCATCCGATTTGAAGTGTTCCACCATCATCACACTCCACTCACCCTGGACATTTAAACCAGCATGTTTGCCGCTTCCGAAAATTCCCTGATTACCCGGAAGTTCCAGGAATTTCCCCCATTCACAAAAAATGGGCAATATACAAACTTTTCCTGATTTGGACCTTTCAACCATCTACACACACTACTCTTCCGAAACGTCGAAGGCAAAACATGTTTTCCCCTTCACCAAATTCCTGGAATTCCTGGAGTTTCTCACCATTGACAATGAATGGGCAATATACAAACTTTTGCATAGCTCACATTTCTCATCCGATTTGAAGTGTTCCACCATCATCACACTCCACTCACCCTGGACATTTAAACCAGCATGTTTGCCGCTTCCGAAAATTCCCTGATTACCCGGAAGTTCCAGGAATTTCCCCCATTCACAAAAAATGGGCAATATACAAACTTTTCCTGATTTGGACCTTTCAACCATCCACACACACTACTCTTCCGAAATGTCGAAGGCAAAACATGCTTTCCCTTTCACCAAATTCCCGGAATTTCTCACCATTGACAATGAATGGGCAATATACAAACTTTTGCATAGCTCACATTTCTCATCAGATTTGAAGCGTTCCACCATCATCACACTCCACTCACTCTGGACATTTAAACCAGCATGTTTGCCGCTTCCGAAAATTCCCTGATTACCCGGAAGTTCCAGGAATTTCCCCCATTCACAAAGAATGGGCAATATAAAAACTTTTCCCGATTTGGACCTTTCAACCATCCACACACACTACTCTTCCCGAAATGTCGAAGGCAAAACATGTTTTCCCTTTCACCAAATTCCTGGAGTTTCTCACCATTGACAATGAATGGGCTATATACAAACTTTTGCATAGCTCACATTTCTCATCCGATTTGAACCGTTCCACCATCATCACACTCCACTCACCCTGGACATTTAAACCAGCATGTTTGCCGCTTCCGAAAATTCCCTGATTACCTGGAAGTTCCAGGAATTTCCCCAATTCACAAAAAATGGGCAATATACAAACTTTTCCCGATTTGGACCTTTCAACCACCCACACACACTACTCTTCGGATATATCGAAGGCAAAACATGTTTTCCCTTTCACCAAATTCCCGGAATTCCTAGAATTTCTCACCATTGACAATGAATAGGCAATATACACATTCATGCATTGCCCTCATTTCTCATCCGATTTGAAGCGTTCCACCATCATCACACTCCACTCACCCTGGACATTTAAACCAGCATGTTTGCCGCTTCCGAAAATTCCCTGATTACCCGGAAGTTCCAGGAATTTCCCCCCATTCACAAAAAATGGGCAATATACAAACTTTTCCCGATTTGGACCTTTCAACCATCCACACACACTACTCTTCGGATATATCGAAGACAAAACATGTTTTCCCTTTCACCAAATTCCCGGAATTCCTGGAATTTCTCACCATTGACAAAAAATGGGCAATATACAAACTTTTCCCGATTTGGACCTTTCAACTATCTACACACACTACTCTTCGGATATATCGAAGGCAAAACATGTTATCCCTTTCACCAAATTCCCGGAATTCCTGGAATTTCTCACCATTGACAATGAATGGGCAATATACACATTTCTGCATTGCCCACATTTCTCATCCGATTTGAAGCGTTCCACCATCATCACACTCCACTCACCCTGGACATTCAAGCCAGCATGTTTGCCGCTTCCGAAAATTCCCTGATTACCCGGAACTTCCAGGAGTTTTTTCCATTCACAATAAATGTGCAATATACAAACTTCTGCATATCCCACATTTGTCAACCGATTCGAACCGTTCCACCAACCACACACTCCACTCACCCTGGACATTAAAGCATTTCAGTTCCACTCTTGCGTATCTGCAATTATTGGGCATTCACACACAATTCTTGGCGGAATTTGCAAATGCTAATATTTGTGTGCTTTTGTTTCCAGCTTGCAAACATATTCTTTATTACAATCAATACATTAACAGTTGATTTAAGTTTGAACAAGAAAACTACTTACTAGTTTTTTTTAAATGTATTCTAATTAAAATTGAATATTTCATATTGTTCTTAAGTTTTTTTAATTATGGTATTATTTTCGACGACTAAACACATATTCACCCAAATTGTTACAACCCCCCCCCCCAAAAAAAATGCAACATCCATATATCTTTTGCAATATGAAAGAAAATAGTACAGAATGCGTTCAGGCCTTTTATTATAAAATAGAGCTGATTATTACAAAATGTTGCATTACTACATAATGAGGTGAAATATACTACATACTATAGTACATACTATACTACTCAGTGGCCTAGTGGTTAGAGTGTCCGCCCTGAGATCGGTTGGTTGTGAGTTCAAACCCCGGCCGAGTCATACCAAAGACTATAATAATGGGACCCATTACCTCCCTGCTTGGCACTCAGCATCAAGGGTTGGAATTGGGGTTTAAATCACCAAAAATGATTCCCGGGCGCGGCACTGCTGCTGCCCACTGCTCCCCTCACCTCCCAGGGGGTGATCAAGGGGATGGGTAAAATGCAGAGGACAAATTTCACCACACCTAGAGTGTGTGTGACAATCATTGGTACTTTATTATTTATTTATTTTTATTATTATTACATTGTGCAACATTATAAGGCCATATATGTTTTACCCAGTTCTGCATTTTATCACTTTAAAAAAAAAGAGAGAAAAGTTGCTGCTGTGTTAAACCAAATCTAACTAAACATTAAAACAAAACAATAACTTTACTTCATTAAAACTGCCGACATTAATTAAAAATGACAGCAAAATATTTGACTTGAACAGAAAGTTCACTGCAAATACTAAACTTGTATATCATATACAATGTTGTATCCACACACTATCACCGTATCGCACTGCACTCATTAACGTCCATTAAATATATGTACCGATGCACAAATAAGTCCAACATTTTTTTTCATGGATTAATGTTTAAATCATGTAGCATCCAGATGTAAAGTAATGATGCATACCTCAATACTTTTGTACGTCTACTCCTTGGGAGAGTAGAAGAAAGTGTGGTCGACTATATAGTTGCAAAAGTGTACTTTTGTTATGTTGAATCTTTTAAATCTGGTGAAAAGAATTTCTTCTTAACAGTGTATGCAAATCCATTCCATCGCATTCACATATTTTTTTATGTCTGGCTTGTATTACACCACGAAACCTCTAAAATATGCTCGCATCGGCACTGCTGAAGGTAAATAAAAATTAACCAAACAATAAAGGCTTGGCCATTAAAACAGATAAAATACTAAATCGAAAACAGTATCAGTGAAGCACAAAAAAACATTAAAACATACAAAATAGTGTTTATCTAACAGTGTGTCTATTTGTAGTATTCATTAAACAAATACCTTGATCAAAAGTACCTTTTGAGCATGTTTAGCAATACCACAATAATGATAATCATAATCATTTTGGTGACTATAACCGTGATGTAAAATGTTCATATCTTTACATCCCTATTGTATTCGGAAAACAAAATATTTTTACCACAAACTTAAAAGCTTGTTGTTTTTCTCCTGAGTTTTCATTTGTGTCTTACCATGTCTACATTAGGGAATAATATTTTACCATAAACTGTATATATTCATGTTTTTTCTTCTGTGTGTAGTTTCATGTGTTGAGTCAAAGTGCTGTTTTGGGAAAAACTTTTACCGCAATCTGAGCAATTGAATGGTTTTTCTCCCGTGTGCGTTCTCGTGTGTTGAGTCAAATTGCACTTTCGAGTAAAGCTTTTGCCACACACTGAACAAATAAACGGTTTTTCTCCTGTGTGTGTTCTCATGTGTTCGGTCAAGTGGCTCTTTTGTATAAAGCTTTTGCCACAAACTGAACAAATAAATGGTTTTTCACCTGTGTGTGTTCTCATGTGTTCCGTCACGTGGCTCTTATTAGTGCATCTTTTGCCACAAACTGAACAAATAAATGGTCTTTCTCCTGTGTGCGTTCTCATGTGTTGAGTCAAATGGGCCTTCAGAGAAAAGCTTTTACTACAAACTGAACAATTAAATGGTTTTTCCCCTTTGTGTGTTCTAATGTGTTGAGTTAAATTGCCCCTGTAAGTGAAACTTTTACCACAAACTGAACACATAAACGGTTTTTCGCCTGTGTGTGTTCTCATGTGTTCAGTTAAATGGCTCTTTTTAGCACATCTTGTACCACAAACTGAGCAGTCCAAACTTTTTTTTCTGGCCTTTTTTGTAGAGCATTCAGAGTGTTTGTTGTCAGTGTGAGTCCTCATGTCACCTTCACGGTCTGTATCGCTGCTCAAAGTTTCTTCAACCTCGTCTTCAGCCTCGCTATCTGATAGTGGAGCTAAGAGGTTGTCTAGTTGTGGTTTCTCCTCATCATCTTCAGTCTTCACAGAGACAATAGTCAGTGGCAACTTGGTGAGATCACCTTCCTGCGGCCCTAAAAGGCACTCACCCTCCTGAGTGATCCAAATTTCCTCCTCTTCCTCTTTCATCTGGGGGTAAAGTGAAATCTCCTGCTTCAAAGTGGAACTCCCCCCCTGTGGCTGAGAGGGAAAATCTTCTTGGTGACCAATCAGCTGCTGGATTTCTGAGGAACACAAACAAACTTTAGTTCAGACATCAAACATCTGTTTTGATGCACATTCGGACACTACACTCCAGGGATGTAACTTGACAAAATAAAATTGCTGCACGCTGCCGTGTTTACAAGATGGAGGACGGCATGGAGATAGTGGATGTTGCAATCCACCCCAGCCTGTCTGATCGCTCACTTATCAAACTCATTGTCCTTCGACTTTTCATTTTGTGTGTTCTTTGTCTTGGTTGTCTCGCCGGTTGTCTGCCTCGCTTCTGGCAATCAGACTCCCAATGTGACATTTTATTTCATTTTGTCTTTTAAAAAAACGAGGTAGCTCAGAACTGTTTTTGTCTGTAAGGGAAGCTACATGTGGCTATCACGTCCACAAGGTACGTGCTAGCTTTATTTATTACCGTACTTTTCGTACCATAAGGCGCACCGGATTATAAGGCGCACTGCTGATGAGCGGGTCAATTCAGGTCTATTTTCATACATAAAGCGCACCGGATTATAAACCACATTAAAGGGGTCATATTAGGATTTTTTTTCTAAATATAAAAGACTTCCTTGTAGTCTACATAACATGTAATGGTGGTTCTTTGGTCAAAATGTTGCACGGATGATGTTTTACACATCATCTTCAAGTCGCTTTCTGACAGTCGCTTCAGGATGCGCCGTTTTGTGGGCGGTCTTATTTATGTGGCTCACCTTCGACAGCGTCTTCTCCTCGTCATCTTTGTTGTAGCGGTGTAGCGTGCAAGGACGGGTGTGGAAGAAGTGTCAAAAGACGGAGCTAACTGTTTTAATGACATTCACACTTTACTTCAATCAATAACGGCGCAGCATCTCCTCATCCGTGGCTCACTCGTGCAACAACAACGGCGTAAACTTGTCCCATGAAAAACCGTCCGACATAACTAAAGTTCCTTGGGTGAATTACATAAACTCACTACACCGGTGTGTTTTAAAGGGGAACATTATCACCAGACCTATGTAAGCGTCAATATATACCTTGATATTGCAGAAAAAAAGACCATATATTTTTTTAACCGATTTCCGAACTCTAAATGGGTGAATTTTGGCGAATTAAACGCCTTTCTATTATTCGCTCCCGGAGCGATGACGTCACAACGTGACGTCACATCGGGAAGCAATCCGCCATTTTCTCAAACACCGAGTCAAATCAGCTCTGTTATTTTCCGTTTTTTCGACTGTTTTCCGTACCTTGGAGACATCATGCCTCGTCGGTGTGTTGTCGGAGGGTGTAACAACACCAACAGGGACGGATTCAAGTTGCACCAGTGGCCCAAAGATGCCAAAGTGGCAAGAAATTGGACGTTTGTTCCGCACACTTTACCGACGAAAGCTATGCTACGACAGAGATGGCAAGAATGTGTGGATATCCTGCGACACTCAAAGCAGATGCATTTCCAACGATAAAGTCAAAGAAATCTGCCGCCAGACCCCCATTGAATCTGCCGGAGTGTGTGAGCATTCAGGGACAAAGGACCTCGGTAGCACGGCAAGCAATGGCGGCAGTTTGTTCCCGCAGACGAGCGAGCTAAACCCCCTGGATGTCTTGGCTCACACCGTCCCTTATGCCACCGAAGCTGATCAAGAGAAGAATATCGACCCTAGCTTCCCTGGCCTGCTGACATCAACTCCAAAACTGGACAGATCAGCTTTCAGGAAAAGAGAGCGGATGAGGGTATGTCTACAGAATATATTAATTGATGAAAATTGGGCTGTCTGCACTCTCAAAGTGCATGTTGTTGCCAAATGTATTTCATATGCTGTAAACCTAGTTCATAGTTGTTAGTTTCCTTTAATGCCAAACAAACACATACCAATCGTTGGTTAGAAGGCGATCGCCGAATTCGTCCTCGCTTTCTCCCGTGTCGCTGGCTGTCGTGTCGTTTTCGTCGGTTTCGCTTGCTACCCGGACGCAGCTTTATTGTGACACTAGCATCAGCAGCACTGCTAGGTGCTAAACATACAAACTAACAATAACAAACCATAATAAAACAAACACTTACTGTAATATTTCCACCCTCGCTGGGATGTCGACTCACATAATTCCATTTAGATAAAGATTCAATCGCAATCCTCAGGAAGGGTTACAAAAAAGTTCTTCCATTATGCGACATTCGGGGTCTTTTTGGCCACCTCGGGAACGTGAAAGTCGACCAGTCTGTCGGTCCATGGCTATATTTGTCTACTAGCAGGTGAGGGATGCATTAATTATAATCAAGAATTCACTTTTAGCAAGTTTGAGACGAAGCAGCAGCAGCCGCCGGCTCAGTGTGTCAACAATAGCAACGTATGCTATCAATGCGACCAAAATAGTCAGTCTGCGTTAGAGCTTATAATAACAATATCACTCATATTTGGTTCATTTTCAGGTCCCGACATTTAAATGGAGCATTGTTGGCAGTTTTAGAAAGAATATAATGAGCGCAACAGAGGACCCTCGATCTGTTGACTTAATTGTTGGCCATTCATTTACAATTTCAAATGCATAAAAAAGCCAAGTATGTGTGTTTTTCTCTTACATAAGCATTGTGAATGATAAACAGCACATCTCTTTCACATTTGTGCGTATTTCCAGTATGATTGATCTAACAATATGGTCAGAGTGCAGAATCGTTCCTCCAGTGATGTAGAATCTACGGAAATGACCAAAGGTGTTCGGAGCATAATATTCAAAATAGCTGACTGAAGTTGTGGCATTGTGTGATGTTTAGACGGTGTTTTTACATACTTTGCGGATTGTAGACACAATTGGATATGGTTATAATGGATACAAAGAAACACAACTAAAGGAGCCATATGTAATCATTTCATGTGAAGTCATCATTAAAGGCCAACTGAAAGCCACTACTACCGACCACGCAGTCTGATAGTTTATATATCAATGATGAAATCTTAACATTGCAACACATGCCAATACGGCCGTATAAAATACTACACGGTCTAGCTCCAGCCTATCTTGCTGATTGTATTGTACCATATGTCCCGGCAAGAAACCTGCGTTCAAAGAACTCCGGCTTATTAGTGATTCCCAGAGCCCCAAAAAAGTCTGCGGGCTATAGAGCGTTCTCCATTGGGGCTCCAGTACTCTGGAATGCCCTCCCGGTAACAGTTAGAGATGCTACCTCAGTAGAAACATTTAAGTCCCATTTTAAAACTCATTTGTATACTCTAACCTTTAAAGAGGAACATTATCACAATTTCAGAATGGTTAAAACCATTAAAAATCAGTTCCCAGTGGCTTATTATATTTTTCGAAGTTTTTTTCAAAATTTTACCCATCACGCAATATCCCTAAAAAAAGCTTCAAAGTGCCTGATTTTAACCATCGTTATAAACACCCGTCCATTTTCCTGTGACGTCACATAGTGAAGCCAACACAAACAAACATGGCGGAAAGAACAGCAAGCTATAGCGACATTAGCTCGGATTCAGACTCGGATTTCAGCGGCTTAAGCGATTCAACAGATTACGCATGTATTGAAACGGATGGTTGTAGTGTGGAGGCAGGTAGCGAAAACGAAATTGAAGAAGAAACTGAAGCTATTGAGCCATATCGGTTTGAACCGTATGCAAGCGAAACTGACACGACAGCCAGCGACACGGGAGAAAGCGAGGACGAATTCGGCGATCGCCTTCTAACCAACGATTGGTATGTGTTTGTTTGGCATTAAAGGAAACTAACAACTATGAACTAGGTTTACAGCATATGAAATACATTTGGCAACAACATGCACTTTGAGAGTGCAGACAGCCCAATTTTCATCAATTAATATATTCTGTAGACATACACTCATGTCAGCAGGCCAGGGAAGCTAGGGTCGATATTCTTCTCTTGATCATCTTCGGGACGGTGTGAGCCAAGACATCCAGGGGAGTTTAGCTCGCTCGTCTGCGGGAACAAATTGCCGCCATTGCTTGCCGTGCTACCGAGGTCCTTTGTCCCTGAATTGCTCACACACTCCGGCAGATTCAATGGGGGTCTGGCGGCAGATTTCTTTGACTTTATGGTTGGAAATGCATCTGCTTTGAGTGTCGCAGGATATCCACACATTCTTGCCATCTCTGTCGTTGCATAGCTTTCGTCGGTAAAGTGTGCGGAACAAACGTCCAATTTCTTGCCACTTTGGCATCTTTGGGCCACTGGTGCAACTTGAATCCGTCCCTGTTCGTGTTGTTACACCCTCCGACAACACACCGACGAGGCATGATGTCTCCAAGGTACGGAAAAGAGTCGAAAAAACGGAAAATAACAGAGCTGATTTGACTCGGTGTTTGAGAAAATGGCGGATTGCTTCCCGATGCTCCGAGAGCGAATATTAGAAAGGCGTTTAATTCGCCAAAATTCACCCATTTAGAGTTCGGAAATCGGTTAAAAAAATATATGGTCTTTTTTCTGCAACATCAAGGTATATATTGACGCTTACATAGGTCTGGTGATAATGTTCCCCTTTAAATAGACCCCCCTTTTTAGACCAGTTGATCTGCTGTTTCTTTTCTCTTCCCCTTTGCCTCTTCGCCGGGTTATTCCGGTTCCGGTGACCATGGATGAAGTGCTGGCTGTCCAGAGTTGGGACCCGGGGTGGACCGCTCGCCTGTGCATCGGTTGAGGACATATCTGCGCTGCTGACCCGTCTCCGCTCGAGATGGTCTCCTGCTGGCCCCACTATGGACTGGACTCTCACTATTATGTTAGATCCACTATGGACTGGACTCTCACAATATTATGTCACTCGACATCCATTGCTTTCTGTCTCCCCAAGAGAGGGGGGGTTACCCACATATGCGGTTTCTCATAGTCATTCACATCGACGTCCCTTATGTGGGCTCGATACCGAGGATGTCGTCGTGGCTTGTACAGCCCTTTGAGACTTTTGTGATTTAGGGCTATATAAATAAACATTGATTGATTGATTGATTCACACAAGCGCTTGTTTTGCTCTTCCACTTTCTTCATTTGACTTTTGCATTCTTTCATCTCCTCTGATGTGAACTCCACTGCCTTCTTCAAGCTAACAATCATGGCGGCTCTTTCTTTACGTTCTTCAACAAGGTCGGCTCATTTACACTTTAAGGGCTTGAAATAGTTTTCAAATGACAAAACTTCAAGTCACTCACCTTCATCTTTCGTCTTTATCTCCGTTGGTGATTTGCTGGAAGTTGATTCTCTTTCATGTTCTCTTTTAGCGGACGTCGCCATCTTAGCATAGCAGTAGTCGTCCATCTTCTATCACGTCTTCAATCTTCACTTCAGATAAAAGTCCATCGCTCCAAACTCAACTTCTGTTTTGTGGGCTTTAGAAAATAGAAATATTTAAGACTCCATATTTGTTCAATCGTAAATTGTAAACAGCCGCTCGGTCCGCCATCTTGATTGGAAATGAGCTGCTCGATCCGTTTGCCCATGCGCAAAAAGTCTTCTTCTTCCCTTTTATTTTTTTTGCGGTAAATTGCATTACCGCCACCAACTGGGCTGGAGTGTCGACAAGCGTTTTGACAGGAAACAAAATAAACAAAACTATATTCTCTTATAAATCTAATAATGTATTTAGGTTTCTTGTCTGCTGATCTCCGTAAAAGCTCTTTTATCTAAGGTTGGCCTTCCTTAACTGACTCATATTGTTCCTTTTGATATATATATATAATATAATAATAATAATAATAATAATATAATATATAATATGTGTCATACTGTATAAAAGTGCAGTGTTTTTCAACCTTTTTTGAGCCAAGGCACATTTTTGGAGTTGAAAAAATGCGGAGGCACGCCACCAGCAGAAATCATTAAAAAAAAACGAAACTCAGTTGACAATAAAAAGTTGTTGTCGCAATTGTTGGATATGACTTTAAATCATAACCAAGCAATATAGCTCTTGTCTCAAAGTCATACTTGCCAACCCTCCCGAATTTTCCGGGAGACTCCCGAAATTCAGCGCTTCTCCCGAAAACCTCCCGGGACAAATATTCTCCCGAAAATCTCCCGATTTTCAGCCGGAGCTGGAGGCCACGCCCCCTTCAGCTCCTTGCGGACCTGAGTGAGGACAGCCTTTTTTCATGAAGGGAGGACAACAGGTTGACAAGAACTAAATCATCCAGACTCGAGATAAATTGTATTATTATGTTTATCTTACCTAAAAATAAATATATTTATAAACTTTTTTTTTTTAAACTAATTTTTCACTATATTTTGCTAAAAACATCAAAAATTAATTGTATTTTTATTTGTATTTTTTCTGACCCCTTATTACATCCAGCCATAGAATTATACATTAAAATAAACATATTTGAAATAATTAATTTTAAATGATCATAATAATTCATTTAAAATGACCATATTTAATTATTAAAATAATTGCTTGTTTATCAACAACTTTAGCATTTTAATCATTACATTTTGAAGCTCTCCGAAGCCAAGTTATGTTATATTCCTTAAGATTTATTTATGCAAGTTTGAAGTATCAATTATCTAAACACAGTTTTGTTTGCATATTTTCAGGATATATATATATATATATATTCTAGCTGTCAATATACTCTTCCCTCTTAACCACGCCCCCGCCCCCCCCCCCTCACCCCACCCCCCACCTCCTGAAATCGGAGGTCTCAAGGTTGGCAAGTATGCTCAAAGTAGGTCATGAACTGTCACATCACGTCGTGACTTATTTGGAGTTTTTTGCTGTTTTCTTGTGTGTCGTGTTTTACTTCTTGTCTTGTGCTCCTATTTTGGTGGCTTTTCCTCATTTTTTGGTATCTTCCTGTAGCAGTTTCATGTCTTCCTTTCAGCGATATTTCCCGCATCTACTTTGTTTTAGCAATCACAAATATTTCAGTTGTTTTTATCCTTCTTTGTGGGGACATTGTTGATTGTCATGTTCGGAGGTACATTGTGGACGCCGTCTTTGCTCCGCAGTAAGTCTTTGCTGTCGTCCAGCATTCTGTTTTTGTTTATTTTGCAGCCAGTTCAGTTTTAGTTTCGTTCTGCATAGCCTTCCCTAAGCTTCAATGCCTTTTCTTAGGGGCACTCACCTTTTGTTTGTTTTTGGTTTAAGCATTAGACACCTTTTTACCTGCACACTGCCTCCCGCTGTTTACGACACCTACAAAGCAATTAGCTACCGGCTGCCACCTACTGATATGGAAGAGTATTACACGGTTACTCTGCCGAGCTCTAGACAGCACCGACACTCAACACATCATTTGCAGACTATAGTTACTGGATTGCAAAAAATATTTTTAACCCAAATACGTGAAATTAGATAATATCCCACGGCACACCAGACTGTACAGTGGTTGAAAAACACTGTAATAGAGAACTTAAAAGTGTTATGTTTTCTTCACCTACGTTTGAGGCTCAACTTCCTGCCGTTACTCACACGTCTTTTAGCTGTCTTCAGCTTTTACTAAGTTCCCAATATTCATGCCATATTGTATATATTTTATAATGCATGTTTTATTTCAGAGTATGTCCATTCTGTATGCTCATTTTTACAACATAGTCATTGATAGTGCTGTTAAACTAACACTTTTCTGTTTATTTTTTATGACGTGTCGTATTTGCATAACATAATCCACATTGTGTGAGCGTAAGACTTCCAAAATCTCAGTGCACAGGTAATATTTGTGTCAGTAATATTTACCAAGTGTAGCAAACATATTCTTTATTATAATTGATACATTTACATTCAATCACAACACAGGTCCGGTGGCCATGGATGAAGTGCTGGCTGTCCAGAGTCGGGACCCAGGGTGGACCGCTCGCCTGTGCATCGGTTGGGGACATCTCTGCGCTGCAAACCCGTCTCCGCTCGGGATGGTCTCCTGCATAAGAGGTCCCTTACAGCCAAATCTAATTAAACACTGAAACTTCCATGTCATTAAAACTGCAGACGTAAATGATAGATGACAGCAAAATAGTTTGCTTGGGACAGGAAATCAACTAAACTAAACTAGGCCTGCTGGCCCCACTATGGACTGGACTCTTACTATTATGTTGGATCCACTATGGACTGGACTCTCACAATATTATGTCAGACCCACTCGACATCCTTTGCATTCGGTCTCCCCTAGAGGGGGGTTACCCACATATGCGGTCCTCTCCAAGGTTTCTCATAGTCATTCACATCGTCGTCCCACTGGGGTGAGTTTTTCCTTGCCCTTATGTGGGCTTTGTACCGAGGATGTCGTTGTGGCTTGTGCAGCCCTTTGAGACACTTGTGATTTAGGGCTATATAAATAAACATTGATTGATTGATTGGTTGATATTTCATATACAGTATATATTATAAGCAAATTACCTGACAACACAAAGTATCATTGTATGTCACAGCTCTCATTAAATACTTGACTAAGTGGTGCACAAATAAGTCCAACTTTGTCTTTTATGCAAGAACATTTAACTCATGTTCCATCCAGATGTAAAGAAATGATGTGTCTCCATGATTTTGTACTTCTACTCTTTGTGTGATGAGAAGGAAATGTGATCGACCAGATACGTTTGGAAAAGTCCACCATTGGTGATGTTGATTCTTTTAAATCTTGTGAAAATATTTCTTCTTAAAGGGGAACATAATCACCAGACCTATGTAAGCGTCAATATATACCTTGATGTTGCAGAAAAAAGACCATATATTTTTTTAACCGATTTCCGAACTCTAAATGGGTGAATTTTGGCGAATTAAACGCCTTTCTATTATTCGCTCTCGGAGCGATGACGTCACAACGTGGCGTCACATCGGGAAGCAATCCACCATTTTCTCAAACACCGAGTCAAATCAGCTCTGTTATTTTCCGTTTTTTCGACTGTTTTCCGTACCTTGGAGACATCATGCCTCGTCGGTGTGTTGTCGGAGGGTGTAACAACACGAACAGGGACGGATTCAAGTTGCACCAGTGGCCCAAAGATGCGAAAGTGGCAAGAAATTGGACGTTTGTTCCGCACACTTTACCGACGAAAGCTATGCTACGACAGAGATGGCAAGAATGTGTGGATATCCTGCGACACTCAAAGCAGATGCATTTCCAACGATAAAGTCAAAGAAATCTGCCGCCAGACCCCCATTGAATCTGCCGGAGTGTGTGAGCAATTCAGGGACAAAGGACCTCGGTAGCACGGTAAGCAATGGCGGCAGTTTGTTCCCGCAGACGAGCGAGCTAAACCCCCTGGATGTCTTGGCTCACACTGTCCCTTATGCCACCGAAGATGATCAAGAGAAGAATATCGACCCTAGCTTCCCTGGCCTGCTGACATCAACTCCAAAACTGGACAGATCAGCTTTCAGGAAAAGAGCGCGGATGAGGGTATGTCTACAGAATATATTAATTGATGAAAATTGGGCTGTCTGCACTCTCAAAGTGCATGTTGTTGCCAAATGTATTTCATATGCTGTAAACCTAGTTCATAGTTGTTAGTTTCCTTTAATGCCAAACAAACAAATAACAATCGTTGGTTAGAAGGCGATCGCCGAATTCGTCCTCGCTTTCTCCCGTGTCGCTGGCTGTCGTGTCGTTTTCGTCGGTTTCGCTTGCATACGGTTCAAACCGATATGGCTCAATAGCTTCAGTTTCTTCTTCAATTTGGTTTTCGCTACCTGCCTCCACACTACAACCATCCGTTTCAATACATGCGTAATCTGTTGAATCGCTTAAGCCGCTGAAATCCGAGTCTGAATCCGAGCTAATGTCGCTATAGCTTGCTGTTCTTTCCGCCATGTTTGTTTGTCTTGGCATCACTATGTGACGTCACAGGAAAATGGACGGGTGTATATAACGATGGTTAATATCAGGCACTTTGAAGCTTTTTTTTAGGGATATTGCGTGATTGGTAAAATTTTGAAAAAAACTTCGAAAAATAAAATAAGCCACTGGGAACTGATTTTTAATGGTTTTAACCCTTCTGAAATTGTGATAATGTTCCCCTTTAAGAATGTATGAATCCACTCCACACATTTACGTATTTTTTAATGATATCTTACTTACTTTTCCACCGGGAAATAATTTCAATACGCTCGCACCAGCACTGCTAAAGGTAAATAAACATTAGCCTTATTGAATGTTTGTTCATTTTCAACGCAAACTGAACATTTGACGTTTTTTATTTTATTTGATTTTACTCCAGTTGATTTTAATTATGTGTTGAGTCAAAGTTTGTAAACAAGAAGCTTTCACTAAAACTTTATAGTTGTTCTCTTTTGTGTGCTCTCATGTCATAAGAAATAATACTTTTCTGAATAAAGCATGTACCACAAACTTAACAGTGGATTGTGTTTTATTTTGTGTCTTACCATGTCTGCTTTATGAAGAAATCTTATACCACAAACTGTTACACATCATCGTTTTTCTCCAGTGTGTGTTTTCATGTGTTGAGTCACACTGCTGTTTTGAGAAAATCCTTTACCACAAACTGAGCAATTAAATGGTTTTTCTCCTGTGTGGATTCTCACGTGTTGAGTCAAATTGCACTTCCGAGTAAAGCGCTTACCACAATTTGAGCATTTAAATGGTTTTTCTCCTGTGTGGATTCTCATGTGTTCAGTCAAATGGCTCTTTTGGATAAAGCCCTTAGCACAAACTGAACAAATGTACGGTTTTACGCCCGTGTGTGTCCTCATGTGCTCAGTCACGTGGCTCGTTTTCATACATCTTTTGCCACAAACTGAACAAATAAACGGTTTTTCTCCAGTGTGCGTTCTCATGTGGACAGTCAAATGAGCCTTGAGAAAAAAGCTTTTACTACAAACTGAACAATTAAATGTCTTTTCTCCTCCATGTGTTCTCGTGTGTTGAGTTAAATTGCCCCTGTAAGTGAAGCTTTTGCCACAAACTGAACACATGAATGGTCTTTCTCCTGTGTGCGTTCTCATGTGTTGAGCCAAATGGCTCTTTTTAGTGCATCTTGTGCCACAAACCAAACAGCTCAATCTTTTTTTACCAAGCACCTTTTTAGAGCATTCAGAGTGTTTGGTTTTAGTCCTAATGTCATCTTCACAGTCTGTATCGCTGCTCAAAGGTTCTTCAACCTTGTCTTCAGCCTCACTATCTGACAGTGGAGCTAAGAGGTTATGTGTTTGTGGTTTCTCTTCATCGTCTAAATTCTTCACAGACACAACAGTCAGTGGCAACTTGGTGGGATCAACGTCTTCTGACCCTAGAAGACACTCTCCCTCCTGAGTGATCCAGGGTTCCTCCTTTTCCTTTTTAATATGGGGTGGCTGTAGCGTCTCCTGCTTCAAAGTGGAGCTCCCCTCTTGCAGTTGAGAGGGAAGTTCTTCACAGTTAGTTACGCAGCTCAAAGATTCTTTAACTTTGTCTTCAGCCTCATTATCTGATAGTGGAGCTAAGAGGTTGTCTACTTGTGGTTTCTCTTCATCATCTTCAGGCTTCACAGAAACAACAGTAAGTAACAGCTTGGTGAGATCATCGCCTTCTGACCCGAAAAGAAACTCTCCCTCCTGAGCGTTCCAAATATCCCCCTCTTCCTCTTTGACGTGGGATGGCTGTGGCAACTCCTGTTTCAAAGTGCAGTACCTTTCTGGATGACCAATCAGCTGCTGGACGTCTGAGGACCACAAACATTACGAACACACTTTAGTTTAGACATCAAACATGTGTTTTGATGGACATTCAGATACTACACACAAGGGCTGTAACTTGACAAAACACAATTCAAAGTCAACCCCCCTTTGTCTGAGCCTTGAATTTATTTGCTGCAATACAGATATTTGTGTCTGAAATGTTCAATTTTTGGTTAAAACTACAAAAGACAAGAGTGGTGGAGGTTGGCGTCATTGTGAAATTTCCAACGAAAATATATTTCAAGTAGGGATGTCCCGATCCAGGTTTTTGCACTTCCGATCCGATACCGATATTGTTTTTGCACTTCCGATCCGATACCGATACTGACCGATACCGATACTGACCGATACTGGCCTATCCGAGCATGTATTAAAGTTTAAAGTTATTTAGCCTACTTAGTTGTCAGAATCATGTTGAAAAGGGTTTTAGTACTCTTGATAACAACTAGCCAGCTGAATTAGGGGAGTTTGAATAATACACAATGGTTGGTAACAAGAAACTGACCTGTTTATTCAAGGATAAACACAAAATAGACAAAATTATACATGACAAACAGAAATGGCTTCATTGAACTAGGGCTGGGCGATATGGCCTTTTTTTAATATTGCGATATTTTAAGGCCATATTGCGATACACGATATATATCTCGATATTTTGCCTTAGCCTTGAATGAACACTTGATGCATATAATCACAGCAGTATGATGATTCTATGTGTTTTCATTGATTGATTGAGACTTTTATTAGTAGGTTGCACAGTGAAGTACATATTCCGTACAATTGACCACTAAATGGTAACACCCCAATACGTTTTTCAACTTGTTTAAGTCGGGGTCCACTTAAATTGATTCATGATACAGATATATACTATCAGATATATACTATCATCATAATACAGTCATCACACAAGATAATCACATTGAATTATTTACATTATTTATAATCCAGGGTGTGGAGGGGGGCGCCGGATGTAAGTGTCAAAAAGACAGCCAAAAGAGTTTGATATGAGAATAAATCTAAAGTTAAAATATAGGGTAGAAATGCACCCATTTGCAGGAAATGTAGTCTTGATTTTCAAAATTTTCTTTCAAGGCTTGCATGTCTACATTAAAACATTCTTCTTCATACTGCATTAATATATTCTACTTTTAAACTTTCATGCAGAGATCACAACTAAAAAAATCACTAATTTTTTCATACGGTGTTGATGTGGAAATTTTTGCCTCTGCATTTTGATGGTGTGGGCGTGTGGCACCGAATGGAGATAAGCGTCTCGACAGACGTTATAATATTTGAACAATGATGACGAAAACTGTTTTCTCTGTCGTGTCCGTGTGTCGAAAATTGTTATGCGCTTATTTTTTTATTTGATTTTGTGCGTGGCATATAATTGCTATGCGCACAGGCGCGCACCTTAGAGGGAACGTAGGTCACACGGCTGCGCTAGCATCACAGTTAACGTTAGACATGCTGCTACCTCTCTGCTCGGGGAGGAGGTGTACGTATGTGACGTATGACGTGACAGTATGTGACGTATGACGTGACAGTATGTGACGTATGTAAGAAGGTGCGCTTGCTGTCTGTGAGAGGGAGACACAGAAAAGAGTGAGAAGAGCCTGTCGTGTAATGCCAGCAGCTAAAAGCAACTGCGTGAGAATCCACAGACCTGTGGATGTGTTGAAGGTGTGCTGGAAAATGCGGAACGGAAATTAGGGAGCAGCAGAAAAGTATTATTTGTATTATTTAAATCGGTGCGTTGGAAAACACGGACCGGATTTTTTTAAAAACTGGATCTGGATCGGCATTTTCCCATGCCTTGCCGATACGCATTTTTTGGCAAATATCGGCGGCCGATCCGATCCAAATATCGGATCGGGACATCCCTAATTTCAAGATAAATATTTGTGTATTCATTCAACATTTCAGCCTTTTCTTATTCAATTATGACTGTTTACCCTATTTCTAAAATTTTTAAGTTTTTATTTCCTCCACAATGCCCTGCTCAGTGGCTTTGTGGTTGGAGTGTCCGCCCTGAGATCGGTAGGTCGTGAGTTCAAACCCCAGCCTAGTCATACCAAAGACTATAAAATGGGACTCATTACCTCCCTGCTTGGCACTCAGCATCAAGGGTTGTAATTGGGAGTTAAATCACCAAAATGATTCCCGAGCGCGGCCACCGCTGCTGCTCACTGCTCCCCTCACCTCCCAGGGGGTGGAACAAGGGGATGGGTCAAATGCAGAGGGTAATTTCACCACACTTAGTGTGTGTGTGACTATCAGTGGTACTTTAACTTTAATCTTTTAACTTTATCCAGGTCCATAAAAAAACGATGTGGTCCACAAAAGGCCAAAAGTGTTGCCAGCTGTGTCTTGTTAGGATCTGATGATGGTTATGATTTATTTGTTTCAGACATGTTTAACAAGTTGCATTATGTGGTCACATGTGTACACTTCAACATACAGTATCTGGAAATGAGTAGGAAAAAAACAAGCTAATGGAGACTGCCAGTGTTAGAACAGCCAGAGGTGGTGCAACAAAGTACTAGTGGTGATTTGTCCTTTTTCATGATACTGTCATATTTTTCACTCTGTTTGATCTAAAAATGAAACTGTTATGGACAACGACCATTTATTTTCTTGATTAATTTCAACCTCTTAAAGGCCTACTGAAATGCGATTTTCTTATTTAAACTGGGATAGCAGGTCCATTCTATGTGTCATACTTGATCATTTCGCGATATTGCCATATTTTTGCTGAAAGGATTTGGTAGAGAACATCGACGATAAAGTTCGCAACTTTTGGTCGCTGATAAAAAAGCCTTGCCTGTACCGGAAGTAGCAGACGAGTAGCGTGACGTCACAGGTTGTGGAGCTCCTCACATCCGCACATTGTTTACAATCATGGCCACCAGCAGCGAGAGCGATTCGGACCGAGAAAGCGACGATTTCCCCATTAATTTGAGCGAGGATAAAAGATTTGTGGATGAGGAAAGTGAGAGTGAAGGACTAGAGGGCAGTGGGAGCCATTCAGGGAAGATGCTGTGAGAGGCGGGTGGGACCTGATATTCAGCTGGGAATGACTAAAACAGTAAATAAACACAAGATCAACTCTATTAGCCACAACACAACCAGGCTTATATTTAATATGCCACAAATTAATCCCGCATAACAAACACCTCCCCTCTCCCGTCCATATAACCCGCCAATACAACTAAAACACCTGCACAACACACTCAATCCCACAGCCCAAAGTACCGTTCACCTCACCAAAGTTCATACAGCACATACTGTATATTTCCCCAAAGTCCCCAAAGTTACGTACGTGAGACTTTTTGAGACTTTTATTAGTAGGTTGCACAGTGAAGTACATATTCCGTACAATTGACCACTAAATGGTAACACCCGAATAAGTTTTTCAACTTGTTTAAGTCGGGGTCCACTTAAATTGATTCATGATGCAGACATATACTATCATATATACTATCATCATAATACAGTCATCACACAAGATAATCATCAGGGTGTATACATTGAATTATTTACGTGACATGCACATAGCGGCACGCACGTACGGGCAAGCGATCAAATGTTTGGAAGCCGCAGCTGCATGCGTACTCACAGTACCGTGTCTGCGTATCCAACTCAAAGTCCTCCTGGTAAGAGTCTCTGTTGTCCCAGATCTCCACAGGCCAATGGTAAAGATTGACTGTCATCTTTCGGGAATGTAAACAATGAAACACCGGCCGTGTTTGTGTTGCTGCAGTCGGCCGCAATACACCGCTTCCCACCTACAGCTTTCTTCTTTGCTGTCTCCATTATTCATTGAACAAATTGCAAAAGATTCACCAACACAGATGTCCAGAATACTGTGGAATTTTGCGATGAAAACAGACGACTTAATAGCTGGCCACCATGCTGTCTCAAAATGTCCTCCACAATCCGCGACGTCACACGCTGACGTCATCATACCGAGACGTTTTCAGCAGGATATTTTGCGCGAAATTTAAAATTGCACTTTAGTAAACTTGGCATGTGTTGCAATGTTAAGATTTCATCATTGATATATAAACTATCAGACTGCGTGGTCGGTAGTAGTGGCTTTCAGTAGGCCTTTAAGGCCCAAGTGTCATGATCTGTGATCTGGATCATGTTTTTGTTATTTTCTGTTAGTTTTAAAGGGGAACATTATCACAATTTCAGAAGGGTTAAAACCATTAAAAACCAGTTCCCAGTGGCTTATTTTATTTTTCAAAGTTTTTTTCAAAATTTTACCCATCACGCAATATCCCTAAAAAAAGCTTCAAAGTGCCTGATTTTAACCATCGTTATATACACCCGTCCATTTTCCTGTGACGTCACATAGTGAAGCCAACACAAACAAACATGGCGGAAAGAACAGCAAGCTATAGCGACATTAGCTCGGATTCAGACTCGGATTTTAGCGGCTTAAGCGATTCAACAGATTACGAATGTATTGAAACGGATGGTTGTAGTGTGGAGGCAGGTAGCGAAAACGAAATTGAAGAAGAAACTGAAGCTATTGAGCCATATCGGTTTGAACCGTATGCAAGCGAAACCGACGAAAACGACACGACAGCGAGCGACACGGGAGAAAGCGAGGACGAATTTGGCGATCGCCTTCTAACCAACGATTGGTATAGGAAAATGTATTTATGCTGTTAAGCACTGTTATAGCTTTTGGATCAAAACAGTTTTTAAAGTGGAACATTATCACAATTTCAGAAGGGTTAAAACCATTAAAAATCAGTTCCCAGTGGCTTATTATATTTTTCGAAGTTTTTTTCAAAATGTTACCCATCACGCAATATCCCTAAAAAAAGCTTCAAAGTGCCTGATTTTAACCATCGTTATATACACCCGTCCATTTTCCTGTGACGTCACATAGTGATGCCAATACAAACAAACATGGCACATAGAACAGCAAGCAATAGCGACATTAGCTCGGATTCAGACTCGGATTTCAGCGGCTTAAGCGATTCAACAGATTACGCATGTATTGAAACAGATGGTTGTAGTGTGGAGGCAGGTAGCGAAAACGAAATTGAAGAAGAAACTGAAGCTATTGAGCCATATCGGTTTGAACCGTATGCAAGCAAAAACGACGAAAACGACACGACAGCCAGCGACACGGGAGAAAGCGAGGACGAATTCGGCGATCGCCTTCCAACCAACGATTGGTATGTGTTTGTTTGGCATTAAAGGAAACTAACAACTATGAACTAGGTTTACAGCATATGAAATACATTTGGCAACAACATGCACTTTGAGAGTGCAGACAGCCCAGTTTTCATCAATTAATATATTCTGTAGACATACCCTCATCCGCTCTCTTTTCCTGAAAGCTGATCTGTCCAGTCCAGTTGGAAATGCATCTGCTTTGAGTGTCGCAGGATATCCACACATTCTTGCCATCTCTGTCGTAGCATAGCTTTCGTCGGTAAAGTGTGCGGAACAAACGTCCAATTTCTTGCCACTTTGGCATCTTTGGGCCACTGGTGCAACTTGAATCTGTCCCTGTTGGTGTTGTTACACCCTCCGACAACACACCGACGAGGCATGATGTCTCCAAGGTACGGAAAACAGTCGAAAAAACGGAAAATAACAGAGCTGATTCGACTCTGTGTTTGTAATGTGTTTGAGAAAATGGCGGATTGCTTCCCGTTGTGACGTCATCGCTCCGAGAGCGAATAATAGAAAGGCGTTTAATTCGCCAAAATGTACCCATTTAGAGTTCGGACATCGGTTAGAAAAAGATATGGTCTTTTCTCTGCAACATCAAGGTATTTATTGACGCTTACATAGGTCTGGTGATAATGTTCCCCTTTAAGACTCCATAGTTCCTGTTTTTGTGCACCCTTGTTTATTTTGGTTATCATGGCACCCTATTAGTTTCACCTGCCTCTGGTGTTCGGGACGCACCTGCTCTAATCAAGAGACCCTTATTTAAGCCTGTCTTTACCAGTTAGTCGTCCTGGCGTCATTGCCATAGTTCATGCTGCTTGTTTCATGCGATTCTATAGTTATGCTAGTTATTGGTTTCATGCCACAGTTTCATAGTTGTTCCATGCCATAGTTATGTTAGTTGTTTGTTTCTTGCTATGCTATAGTTTATGCTAGTTGTTTTCTTCACGCTATTGTCACGCAACCCTCTACGTAAGTCTTGTTTATTTCATGCCACAGTTGGAGAGTTTTTTGCCTGTTATTTTGAGTTTTGGGAAATAAATATGTTCCTACCTGCTACTCTTGTCCGGAAAAGTCAGATTGCATCCCGGGAGAACAATCCTCGCAGTAAGCTGTGAAAACCCCCCGTCATGACACCAAGCTGTTTGTTTACATGCTTTTCTTATTTCTCTTTGCTATTTGGGATTATTGGACCCTAATTAGAATAAAAACTAAAAATCCTCTTTTGATATGATGTACTTAGTCCATAAGTACACAAAGGTGTACTTCATATGTAGTGACATGCACATTTTTATTTTTACACTTTTTTTTCCCAAATTCCATTGTATGTTATACTCTTCTGACACCACCAGATGGCAGTATAAGTGTCCACATAAGTGGCCATAAGACCCCAATTCAGTAGTGTACACAATTTTGGAAATAAGACCTAAAAGGTGCTGTCCACGCATGTGGCCACTAAGCCTTTATTTAATGTTTCTAAAAGCCATGACGTGGTTTTGTGTCACTCGTGTTATCTGCTTTTTTCTGCAAAATTAAACAAAATAATTAAAATCCTCCAAGGATTCCATCCTTTTTGCCAAGGTTTGTATTTCTCTTTTCATGACCGCTTGTATTTCGTCAGTAAATAAATGGCGGCAGAGAGACACACTCCTCTCTTCACATATATATATATATATATATATATATATATATATATATATATATACACACACACACACATTATATATATATATATATATATACATATATATGTGTGTGTATATATATATATATATATATATATATACACACACACACACACACATTATATATATATATATATATATATATATATATATATATATACATATATACATATATATGTATATATATATATATATATATATATATATATATATATATATATATATATATTTTGAATATCTCCCTAATTCTGAGGTCTCAAGGTTGGCAAGTATGAGTACAAGGGATGTTAAATGTACATTGATTCTAGGGCTGGGCGATATATCGATATAATCGATATATCGCAGGTTTGTCTCTGTGCGATATAGAAAATGACTATACCGTGATATTCGATTCTACGTTCTCACGCAGTTGCTTTTAGCTGCGGGCATTACACTACATGCTCTTTTCACTCTTTCTTGTCTCTCCTTCTCACAGAGACGTAAAACAAGCGCACCTTCTTACATACGTCACATACTGTCGCGCGTGCAACGTCATACGCCCTCGCGGAGCAGAGATGTAGTGACATGGTAACGTTAGCTGTGATGCTAGCGGTGCGGTGTGGGTGGTAATACGAGAGAAAGAAGTTGTGAATCTGGTAACAAATGAAGGAAGAATTAATTCCCAAGAAAAACAGCTCAAGGTCCATCGTCTGGCGGTGGTTTGGTTTCAAGCGGGAAGATGTTGAACATATGCGGCAAAAGCTTTGCTCCAAAAAGTAGCAGCACTGCTAATGTAGCATCATTTGAAAAGTCACCCACTAGAGAATGAAGAGTGCTTGAAACTCCGCATGTCAACATCTCTGTTCGGTGCCACACCCACAAAATGCCCAAGCAACCATTTCCACATCAACACCGTATGAAACAAATACTCAACAACAGAAGGAGATAACGTCCGCAGGAACCTACCACATAGTGAAGGACATACACTATTTGACTTCCTATTACGCAGCTCATTTTTATTTGACACTTATTGACATATCTTGTGTGACATCATGCACAAAATTGCACTTTATTTGTTTTAAACTATTGTAGTGGCGTTCTGTAGAAAAAGTGCACTTTAATTTAGTGTTGTTTTGATATGTCATCTTAGTGACATCATGCACAAAAGTGCACTCATAGCTTGTTTTAAAATGTCTCCGACAATCTTGCACTTTCTGTTTTAGAAATGACATGAATGTTTGTGCCACTGCTTAATAACTCTTTAATAAATACACTTTTAGTTGTGATTTCCCTCTCTGCATGAAAGTTTAAAATGAGTATATATTAATGCAGTATGAAGAAGAATGTTTTGACACATAGAATCATCATACTGCTGTGATTATATGCATCAAGTGTTCATTCAAGGCTAAGGCAAAATATCCACATATATATGGTGTATCGTGACATGGCCTAAACATATCCAAATATTAATAAAAGGCCATATCGCCCAGCCCTAATTGATTCATTCTGGAACTTGCTTTGGTAACTTTGACTTTCTGAGCTGTGACAGTTGTGGGGAACTTCCCAATAATCCAAAATTGACAGTAATGAAATTATTCCTGTTCTTTATTACCTCCAATCCTCTGCACGTTGATGTAGACATGTGGTCCAGTCTTCTCTTCACATCTCTTACTCTTCCCCAACATCTCTTCTTTCACATCATTATTTGTATCGTTTTTGGTTGACTTTTGCATTCTTTCATCTCCTCTGATGTGAACTCCACTGCCTTCTTCAAGCTAACAATCATGGCGGCTCTTTCTTTACATTCTTCAACAAGGTCGGCTCATGTAGACTTTAAGGGCTTGAAATTCAAATAGTTTTCAAAGGACAAAACTTCAAGTCACTCACCTTCATCTTTCGTCTTTATCTCCGTTGGTGATTTGCTGGAAGTTGATTCTCTTTCATGTTCTCTTTTAGCGGACGTCGCCATCTTAGCATAGCAGTAGTCGTCCATCTTCTATCACGTCTTCAATCTTCACTTCACATAACACTCCGTCGCTCCGAACGCAACTTCCGTGTCGTGGGCTTTCAAATACGATTCTTTAATCGTCTATATAGCTGTAAAATCGTACATTTGAAACCTCTTTAGGCCGCTCTGTCCGCCATCTTGGTCGCCGACAAAACCATAGACATCTTATAAGTAGACGCAGCATCGAGCGCTATTGCCTACTGGCGCAGACGAGACGCGGGGCCGCCATCTTGGAGTGGTGATCCGCTCCACTCAGAGCAATTCATTTGACAAGAGCAATGAACTGTCAGCGCATTTAATTCATCTTACCTCACTGAATACCACTGATTTTCACGCACTTTTTTGTCATACGTGTAGCTATGATAAAGGACACATGTTTTATTATTCATAGTTTGATTTACAGTAATAGAATAATCTTATATGCTATAAGTGACCAGACGTCCCAGATCAAAACTGGGAATATAATCCCAGAGAAGGGGGGAAAAAGGTCAGCTATTTTTAAGTTGAAGAAACAATATGATTAGGTTATTTAAACATGCGTATATCCTACATAAACAATGTATGAATACATTAGATATCTATATATCTTATAGACCAGGGGTCGGGAACCTTTTTGGCTAAGAGAGCCATGAAAGCCATCCATCCATCCATCCATTTTCTACCGCTTATTCCCTTTTGGGGTCGCGGGGGGCGCTGGAGCCTATCTCAGCTACAATCGGGCGGAAGGCGGGGTACACCCTGGACAAGTCGCCACCTCATCGCAGGGCCAACACAGATAAACAGACAACATTCACACTCACATTCACACACTAGGGCCAATTTTAGTGTTGCCAATCAACTTATCCCCAGGTGCATGTTTTTGGAGGTGGGAGGAAGCCGGAGTACCCGGAGGGAACCCACGCAGTCACGGGGAGAACATACAAACTCCACACAGAAACCAAGACTACTCAGGACCTTCGTATTGTGAGGCAGATGCACTAACCCCTCTCCCACCGTTCTGCCCCCATGAAAGCCAAATATTTAAAAATGTATTTCCATGAGAGCCGTATAATATTTTTTTTAACACTGAATACAACTAAATGCGTGCATTTTTAAGTAAGACCAACATTTTTTGAGTATAATAAGTCTCTCATTCTTTTTATTAACATTGTTATTCTGAAGGTAAGCAATAATAAATAAAATACTTCTTACCGCTAATGCGACTTCTGGTGCTGCATGGTTTTGCTGATGGCTTTGTAGTCGTTATTTTTAACACTGTGATTACCAGCGGAATTATTCATTACTTATCGTGTTAATCAATGTCAGCTAAGATTTATCTGAGAGCCAGATGCAGTCATCAAAAGAGCCACATCTGGCTCGAGAGCCATAGGTTCCCTACCCCTGTTATAGACTGTATCTCTGTTGCTGCAGCAGCAGAGAGTTTATTCTTTCTTGACACTTTGTATTGATATTTTCTATTACATTCTTCCCTTAAATGATCATGTTTACAGTGATTGTTTTATATGTATTTTTTATGTATGTCGCTTTGGATAAAAGCGTCTGCCAAATACTTCAACATAAACATAACTTTTACCCCTGTTGGCTTTTACAATCTTTATCTTCATCATTTATTTCATCCATCCATCCATCCATCCATCTTCTTCCGCTTATTCGAGGTCGGGTCGCGGGGGCAGCAGCCTAAGCAGGGAAGCCCACACTTCCCTCTCCCCAGCCACTTCGTCCAGCTCCTCCCGGGGGACCCCGAAGCGTTCCCAGGCCAGCCGGGAGACATAGTCTTCCCAACGTGTCCTGGGTCTTCCCCGTGGCCTCCTACCGGTCGGACGTGCCCTAAACACCTCCCTAGGGAGGCGTTCGGGTGGCATCCTGACCAGATGCCCGAACCACCTCATCTGGCTCCTCTCGATGTCGAGGAGCAGCGGCTTTACTTTGAGCTCCTCCCGGATGACAGAGCTTCTCACCCTATCTCTAAGTGGAGAGCCCCGCCACCCGGCGGAGGAAACTCATTTCGGCCGCTTGTACCCGTGATCTTGTCCTTTTGGTCATGACCCAAAGCTCATGACCATAGGTGAGGATAGGAACGTAGATCGACTGGTAAATCGAGAGCTTTGCCTTCCGGCTCAGCTCCTTCTTCACCACAACAGATCGATACAGCGTCATTTATTTCAACTTTATGTTATTCAAGTATGGCATTTTTAAATGTAATTAATTTCATTGACAAGAAATTCTATTATGGTCATACTCATGTTTGCTCGCGGCTACGATTTCAGTACTATTGAAGATCTTTGCTCCTTCTCAACTCTGTGGTAATATTATTTTCACAAAATACAACCAATAGTACGTTAATGTTAAATCTTACTTGTGAAAAGTAATCCCCCGATTCCTATTTTCAACAGTCTGCTCATTTGAGCAGGAAAACGCTGAACACCATCTTTGTTTTCTACCTGTCAACTGTCAGTTTAGGCTGCTCACCGGCTCCTCGTCACCACTTCAAGATGGCGGCCCAATTTCTCGCGTCACAGCAGCCAATGCTGCGTCTACTTATAAGATGTCTATGGACAAAAGTCTCTCAACTGCTCTTCTTCTCTTTGTTGTACTGGCGGTAAATTGCATTAGCGCCACCAACTGGAGCGGAGTGTATCAAGCGATTTGACAGGAAACCAAATAAACAACAAAAAAAGATAAATAAATGAACAAAAAATAATTGAATACAACTAAATCATATTATCTAACAGTTTCCCCTGGATATTAGTCATGTTCGTTACATGTGTTCTACTGCATGGTTCGTTTAAGTCAAGTCATTCGTTTTTCTCACAGACATTTATTTCAGCCACGTCTTCTTCACGTTACCAACGATGCCAAATATAATGCCGTCAGAAGTAATAAAATAAGCAAACAGAACTTGCAATTAGTCTGACATCCAAAAAAGAAAACCCATAGATGTCACAAACATATCAGAAGTAATCATACCTTGTTGGCCTCATAAACTCCAAGGGAATAAAGTTTATTTTCATTACAGACTCCATTAACGTCTTCCACATCAAACACTTGCCGTCTCATGCTGCTTCCTTAATTCCCTCACATATTAATTGTCCCCCCAACAACGTGACCAAATTATATTCCCCACTCAATTGACATGGGTTTGTAACAAAAATAAAGTTAACATAAACTTGCATGAATTAACCCTAGGAAATACCTGTTTAATCACATTATGTGTACAATATGAACTTATCTTTATGCATTGTATTTATTTATTCTCACCAACTATGACATTATATATCAAATATACATGTTTCTTCTGTCAGGAGCTACAGTGCCTTCTAGTTTCACTAAAATGTTTACACTTCCGCTTTGCTTCCTGGAACCTGTCTATACCATGAATTGATTAACGTGGACCCCGACTTAAACAAGTTAAAAAACTTATTGGGGTGTTACCATGTAGTGGTCACTTGTACGGAATATGTACTGTACTGTGCAATCTACTAATAAAAGTTTCAATCAATCAATCAATGTGTCTAAGTGAGTCATTTGTCATGTTTGCTTGACCAGAAAAGACTATTTTCCATTTAGATTAGCTTGTTTTTGTCTTTTTGTATTTTGTATTGTATCCTTGAGTACCTTGAAGGTAGAAAAGCGCTATACAAGTATAACCCATTTATTTATTTATCATTTATCCTATTTTATTATTTATTTCTTTCTTTTTTAAATATTCAATTTTATTTTCTTTCCTTGACATTTTTTGTTAGAGACCATAATTGCTCAACCTGGTGGATGTTTAATCAATCAATCAACGTTTATCACAAGTGTCTCAAAGGGCTGCACAAGCCACAACGACATCCTGGGCTCAGATCCCACATCAGGGCAAGGTAAAACTCAAACCAATGGGATGACAATGAGAAACCTTGGAGGGGACCGCAGACGTGCATCTTAAGTGCACAGGAAGCCAGTGCAGGTGAGCCAGTATAGGTGTAATATGATCAAACTTTCTTGTTCTTGTCTTAAAATTGTTGAAAGTGCCTTGGTTTTTGTGTACATTCTGAATATGTGTTTGCATGTACCGGTACAGTTGTTCAATAAAAACAAAAATAAATGAATACAAAAAAAACCTGCTCATTTCCTGCCACATCCACGTGAACAGGGGCCCAGGTCAACTGTTTGAAATACATGTGCTGTAAATTTACTGTGTCCATTTTGATTTACTTGACCCAATGCTTGATAACTGCTTGTTGGATGTCTTTGAACTCTATTCCCTCTACAGCCAATAATATATGTATTGATTAAAGATGATCTGATTTTAAACACAATACAGAGTTCATTGGGCTTCAGCCCCTACATTATTCACTTTGATGTGGAAACAAACGGCCCTTACTTGCCAGGACGTACATCAACCTTTCTGTAAACATTCCTTTCATGGACACAGATGGACACATTTACACAGATGTGACGTCAGAGTAGCTAAAGTCAAGTAGCAACATCTGTAGCTAGATGGGTTTGAGAGGTCCTTTCTGGGTTTTACACTGGCACTATTATTGCTTGTTCATCTATGAACAGCAATGATTTGAAAAAGATGCACTTATGTTTTATAATTTTATTATTATATCATAATTATTGGAAGAGTTTACTCTTAAGTACTGATGTGTATTTCTGGTCGTCATCCTCGTCCGGACAGAAGGGTGACACGGCAGTGCGGCCGGATCAAAAGAGACGTCGGAGACGCTTTACTGAACCAAAAGTTGCTTTTTTACAAGTGAGCGTCATTATACAGGACTGGAGTTCCTGGAGGAGGCCAGGTCAAGAAAATGAGGCACTCCTAACTTAGAGGAGCCGAACCACAGTCTTATACTCCTTCTTTCTCTGTCTGGGTGTGTGTTGATTCAGGAGAGTACAACCTGACCATGTGAGGAGGTGCTCGTGTAAAAGTGACTGGGAAGACAACAGATGTATACCATAACTTGTAGATTGATGTTAAGATAAACATGGAGTCTCTCCTCCAGGATAGAGCTATTACTTTTGCTTTCCAACGCTTGCTTTTTCTTGTGAGAAAGCTAATTTCAGTCCACATGCGAATGTCCAAATAAGGCTCATTATTTTATTATGGGCTCAAACACTATTTAATTAAACCTGGTGGTTCGCTTTCTCCAAGTTGAATATAAACCTTCACCTAATGTAGAACATAATATGAGTTAATTAATTCACTTCAGTACAAACTGCAAATAGACCTTTTTGAATTATAAAGTCGATCTCACAAATTATTTTATATACAGCATATCATCTTTTGCAGAGCTCCTTAACTTCCTGGACTTTTGGTAAATGGGACACAGCATTACTGATAACAAACTTCCAAACTCCAAACTTCCAAACTCTAAAATGACTAAATTCTTTGGTAATGTGGGGTTTCCCTATCGATCAAATCCTAACTCAATTTCCCAGTTATTCAATTAAAATTGCCCATATTTTCTGAAAGTGATGTGGTTTTTGGGACTCTAAGGAAGGGATAAATATTGAAAATGTTTTAGACACAATAATTGTCAAGGTGACATTTATTATCAACATTAGCCTTCCACAAATAACTCAGCTACCTTGTCTAATCTGGCCAGCTAGAGCTCCTAGACTAGAGAAACACTGTATTTATATTTTCTTATCTTCTGTTTTCTATCTTTTATTATATGTACCATATCTTTTTTTTTCTTTTCTTTTTTTTTTGTGTAGCATGCCTGTTCTGACATTTATAGTGTGAGTTTTATTGAAGGTAATGCCATATTTGTTGTATATATCCTACTTAGGTGAATAAAAGTTGAAAAATAAATAAATGAACTAATATTGCTTGTTTGAACAGAAAACAATCAACAGTGTAAAGAGGAAGCAGCACAGCAGAAAACAATGTACACAAACTACAGTGACCCCTGCTGGCGAAATCAAGCAACTGGCTACGCAAACATTTACACATTGCACAAAGGGAAAAAAAAAAAAATAGTGATCTTAAATAGTGAAATACATGTCATCTGGTAATTCAAGTGATTGACAACAATATAAAAGCATCTAAAAATGACTGAATGGCAATTAATCCGGGAGGAGCTAGACGAAGTGGCAGGGGAGAGGGAAGTCTGGGCTTCCCTGCTTAGGCTGCTGCCCCCGCGACCCGACCTCGGATAAGCGGAAGAAGATGGAAGATGGATGGCAATTAATCCCGGTAGTAAATACAAATATTTGTGACCTTAATACATTATTTTAAAAACACACACGCGTTCTGTTGATTAGAGTTTGCAACTACCAGTTTTATAAATACTATAATTATCAATGAATTCAACAGAGAAACTCATGCAAACTGTGTTGATAAATAAAAGTGGTTTATATGTTTTAAAGTGTAATTTTTTATAATATTTTAGTTTATCAGTGGAAACGTTCACCGTAGGCCCTGCGATGAGGTGGCGACTTGTCCAGGGTGTACCCCGCCTTCCGCCCGATTGTAGCTGAGATAGGCTCCAGCGCCCCCCCGCGACCCCAAAAGGGAATAAGCGGTAGAAAATGGATGGATGGACGTTCACCGTAGAAAGAAAACAAATACAAATAAATGCCTATGTTTTGAAAAAATAAAAAATAATTACAAAAATAATAATTAAAAAAATAAGTAAAACAACTTTTTTTTTCTATTGAAAAATTTACATTTTCATGGTACACAAAAATCAAGGCACTTTCAACAAATCTCAACAAATTCAAACATGAGGTTGAGCAAATACTGTCTTTCACAAAACATGTAAGGAAGGAAAACTAAAGCAAATACAAATAGAATATAAAAATAATAACAATACATACTAATAATTAAAAAAAAAATAGGACAAGAAACAACATTTAAACAGACAAAAAAGCTAATCTAAATCACTTTCAATATCTGCGATAACGAAATCAACTTAATACATTTTGTATTTTTAATGAGTTTCCAAGATTTAATTGATCATTTAAAATTATTAAGCGAATTAGAAAATAAAGATTTTACTTTCATTAATCGACATTTATGCAGAAACCATTTTGCTTGGAGCATAATAATGTTGACAAACATTTGCAAGTTGCATAAATAAAACAACTGCCGCAGAATCGGAAACGGAAACTACTGACTTTCCGCGCATGCGCAAACAGATCAGACAGCTTCGAGGCGACCAAGATGGCGTCTTGAAGAAGTTTCAAATGAACGATCTCACAGCCATAGAGATTCACAACAACTACGACAATAAATACCTTCAACGATGCTCTATTCTAAAGGCAACGAAACGAGAGTTGTGTTCAGAGCGATGGAGTGTTATGTGAAGTGAAGATTGAAGACGTGATAGAAGATGGACGACTACTGCTATGCTAAGATGGCGACGTCCGCTAAAAGAGAACATGAAAGAGAATCAACTTCCAGCAAATCACCAACGGAGATAAAGACGAAAGATGAAGGTGAGTGACTTGAAGTTTTGTCATTTGACAGCCATCATGCGCTCATACTTGCCAACCTTGAGACCTCAGACTTATCGATCAATGCCAATCAATCAATCAAAGTTTACTTATATAGCCCTAAATCACAAGTGTCTCTAAGGGCTGCACAAGCCACAACGACATCCTCGGCACAGAGCCCACATCATTAGGGAATTAGGGCATACTTGCCAACCCTCCCTGATTTTCCGGGAGACTCCCGAAATTCAGCGCCTCTCCCGAAAACCTCCCGGGACAAATTTTCTCCCGAAAATCTCCCGAAATTCAGGCGGAGCTGGAAGCCACGCCCCCTCCAGCTCCATGCGGACCTAAGTGAGTGTCAACAGCCTGTATTCACGTCCGCTTTCCCACAATATAAACAGCATGCCTGCCCAAACACGTTATAACTGTAGAATGATGGAGGGCGAGTTCTTGGTTTCTTATGTGGGTTTATTGTTAGGAAGTTTCATTAACGTCCTCCCAGCGCGGCAACAACACACAACAACAGCAGTCATGTTTTATTCTACCGTAAAGCAGTTTGTCTGCCGTAAACAGCAATGTTGTTGTAATATATTGAGTTGGAGGCAATAACCAGGCGAGGTGATGAAGTACGTCTCTTTACTGTAGACTTCAGAACAGACTCACACACTTGACGTCAGGTGCGCAACACCACGTAAATCGTTGGCCAACCAAAAAGTAACCCCAGTATGTTATAGCCAACATTCACCAGGAGATGGCAACAGACAAACATAGATCACTCTATTACATTCCTCCCCTTTTAGAAATGTAGAAGTTAGTCAAAATAAATAAACAACCCAACCAAAAAATGCAGCAGCTCAATTTAAAAACTGTACTTAAGCCACATTCTTTTTTCTTTTTTTTTAGTACTGAACTCTTAACCCTCATTTGTAAACAATAACATGCTTATTATACAAACAGTATTTGTACACCTTTAACACAGATTTTTATACTGTCTTCAGAGATTCAGTTTTTTTAGTGGTACTTGAAACCTTTCTGGGTACGTGCAAAAGGGTGTTCAGCATGGTTAGAAAAATAGTGACAGAGAATAGAACAAGGATGGACAATTCAACCTTTAACTCAACAATGAGTAGATGAGTGTTTTGTGTGTGTATATGTGTAAATAAATGAACACTGAAATGCAAGTATTTATTTTATTTATATATATATATATATATATATATATATATATATATATATATATATATATATATATATATATATATATATATATATATATGTACCCTCAATCGTCAGGACGATTGAGGGTACCCCCCTCATGAAACAGGCCTGTAGAGATGAAATAGTCTTGTGATTTTTTTTCCCCACACATACATATATTGCGCTCTACTACGGTATCGAGCACTATTTTTTGGATAACCTTATTAAGACATATATATATATATATATATATATATATATATATATATATATATATATATATATATATATATATATATATATATTAGGGCTTCAACAACTAATCGATTAAAATCGATTATAAAAATAGTTGGCGATTAATTTAGTCATCGATTCGTTGGATCTATGCTATGCGCATGCGCAGAGGCTACTTTTTTTTTTTTTTTTTTTTTACCTTTATTTATGAACTGCAACATTTACAAACAGCTGAGAAACAATCAAAATAATAGGGGTGTAACGGTACGTGTATTTGTATCGAACCGTTTCGGTACGGAGGTTTCGTTTCGGTGCGGAGGTGTACCGAACGAGTTTCCACACGGACATATTAAGTAGCGTACTGCACGTTGTGTAAACAATACTCAAAATGCCGGACATTTGAGGCATTTATGAAACTCCGCAAAAGAGGACATGTCCGGTGAAAAGAGGACGTATGGTCAGTCTATCCTAGCCCGTTAGCTGCTAGCATGCTAGCAAAAGAGGACTAGCAGCGATTGGTTTCACCGGACGTGAAACCGGGCTAGGTCCTGACCATACGTCCTCTTTTACCCGGACATGTCCTCTTTTGCGGAGCTGTCAGGGCGATGTTTCTTAAATGCCTCAAATGTCCGGCACTTTGAGTTAGGGTTGCGTGTATTTTCAATATACGTTCAGGGTTAAGAAGTTTAAAAACACAATAAATTGTGCGTGCAGCAGCATTGGTGAGGGAGGGGCAGAGACAGAGAGAGCGAGAGAATTGTGATACACGCGCATGCGTCACCAGGCTCTGCTTTTTATTGATACATTTATCAGATTACATTTTTTATTATCTATAGCAGGGGTGTCAAAAGTGTGCATTTTTGTAACATTTTCCTTGTTTTATTTGGCAAGTTGAAAGAACATGGCGCCAGTATGCTGGTTTTTTTTCCAATAAAATACTGGAAAGGATAGCAATGTAGTTTGTCTCTTTTATCCGATTATTAATCGATTAATCGAAGTAATAATCGACAGATTAATCGATTATCAAATTAATCGTTAGTTGCAGCCCTTATATATATATATATATATATATATATATATATATATATATATATATATATATATATATATATATATATATATATATATATATATATATATAGCTGTAATTTACTGAAATTCAAGTATTTCTTATATATATATATATATATATGTACATAAATAAATGATAAATGGGTTGTACTTATATAGCGCTTTTCTACCTTCAAGGTACTCAAAGCGCTTTGACACTACTTCCACATTTACCCATTCACACACACATTCACACACTGATGGAGGGAGCTGCCATGCAAGGCGCTACCAGCACCCATCAGGAGCAAGGGTGAAGTGTCTTGCTCAGGACACAACGGACATGACGAGGTTGGTACTAGGTGGGGATTGAACCAGGGACCCTCGGGTCGCGCACGGCCACTCTTCCACTGCGCCACGCCGTCCCATATATATATATATATATATATAAAATAATTACTTGAATTTCAGTGAATTACAGCTATATATACTGTATATATAGCAACGCTGTCATACTTTATCCGTGTTTCTGCTTGTGCTTTCATCACACATCAGACCAAAGGGTTCGTTTTGGCACAGTTCCATCGCTTCCTTGTCCAATTCCGGGGCAATGGCACCTATCAAATACAGTTTTTTTCTACTCACTGTACTTGCTGCTTACTTAAAAAAAATTAAAAAAAATTAACAATTTAATCTTATAATACGGGACTTTGATTGATTTAAACTTTTATTAGTAGATTGCACCGTACAGTACATATTCCGTACAATTGACCACTAAAATGGTAACACCCCAATAAGTTTTTCAACTTGTTTAAGTCGGGGTCCACTTAATAAATTGACTCATGATACAAATATATACTGTCATCATAATACAGTCATCACACAAGTTAATCATCAGAGTATATACATTGAATTATTTACAATCCGGGGGGTGGGATGAGGAGGAGGTTGAGGCGAGGGGTTAGGTTGGGTTGCTATCAGCATATTTCAGTCATCAACAATTACCTACATCATCTGCGAAATGGACATTGAAACAGTGTAGGCCTGACTTGGTAGGATATGTACAGCAAGTAGTGGACATAGAGAGCTCAGAAAGCATAAAAACAAGTATATACATTTGATTATTTACATTTGATTATTTACAATCCGGGGAGGTGGGATGTGGAAGGGAGGGTGTTAGTTTAGGGTTGAAGTTGCCTGGAGGTGTTCTTTTAGTGCGGTTTTGAAGGAGGATAGAGATGCCCTTTCTTTTACACCTGTTGGGAGCGCATTCTATATTGATGTGGCATAGAAAGAGAATGGGTTAAAGGGGAACATTATCACAATTTCAGAAGGGTTAAAACCATTAAAAATCCGTTCCCAGTGGCTTATTTTATTTTTCAAAGTTTTTTTCAAAATTTTACCCATCACGCAATATCCCTAAAAAAAGCTTCAAAGTGCCTGATTTTAACCACCCGTCCATTTTCCTGTGACGTCACATAGTGATGCCAACACAAACAAACATGGCGGAAAGAACAGCAAGCTATAGCGACATTAGCTCAGATTCAGACTCGGATTTCAGCGGCTTAAGCGATTCAACAGATTACGCATGTATTGAAACGGATGGTTGTAGTGTGGAGGCAGGTAGCGAAAATGAAATTGAAGAAGAAACTGAAGCTATTGAGCCATATCGGTTTGAACCGTATGCAAGCGAAACCGACGAAAACGACACGACAGCCAGCGACACGGGAGAAAGCGAGGACGAATTTGGCGATCGCCTTCTAACCAACGATTGGTATGTGTTTGTTTGGCATTAAAGGAAACTAACAACTATGAACTAGGTTTACAGCATATGAAATACATTTGGCAACAACATGCACTTTGAGAGTGCAGACAGCCCAATTTTCATCAATTAATACAATCTGTAGACATACCCTCATGTCAGCAGGCCAGGGAAGCTAGGGTCGATATTCTTCTCTTGATCATCTTGGGACGGTGTGAGCCAAGACATCCAGGGGGGTTTAGCTCGCTCGTCTGCGGGAACAAACTGCCGCCATTGCTTGCCGTGCTACCGAGGCCCTTTGTCCCTGAATTGCTCACACACTCCGGCAGATTCAATGGGGGTCTGGCGGCAGATTTCTTTGACTTTATCGTTGGAAATGCATCTGCTTTGAGTGTCGCAGGATATCCACACATTCTTGCCATCTCTGTCGTAGCACAGCTTTCGTCGGTAAAGTGTGCGGAACAAACGTCCAATTTCTTGCCACTTTGGCATCTTTGGGCCACTGGTGCAACTTGAATCCGTCCCTGTTGGTGTTGTTACACCCTCCGACAACACACCGACGAGGCATGATGTCTCCAAGGTACGGAAAACAGTCGAAAAAACGGAAAATAACAGAGCTGATTTGACTCTGTGTTTGAGAAAATGGTGGATTGCTTCCCGATGCTCCGAGAGCGAATAATAGAAGGCGTTTAATTTGCCAAAATTCACCCATTTAGAGTTCGGAAATCGGTTAAAAAAATATATGGTCTTTTTTCTGCAACATCAAGGTATATATTGACGCTTGCTCCCGTGTCGCTGGCTGTCGTGTCGTTTTTGTCGTTGTCGCTTGCATACGGTTCAAACCGATATGGCTCAATAGCTTCAGTTTCTTCTTCAATTTCGTTTTCGCTACCTGCCTCCACACTACAACCATCCGTTTCAATACATGCGTAATCTGTTGAATCGCTTAAGCCGCTGAAATCCGAGTCTGAATCCGAGCTAATGTCGCTATAGCTTGCTGTTCTTTCCGCCATGTTTGTTTGTGTTGGCTTCACTATGTGACGTCACAGGAAAATGGACGGGTGGTTAAAATCAGGCACTTTGAAGCTTTTTTTAGGGATATTGCGTGATGGGTAAAATTTTGAAAAAAACTTCGAAAAATATAATAAGCCACTGGGAACTGATTTTTAATGGTTTTAACAATTCTGAAATTGTGATAATGTTCCCCTTTAAGAAATAAAACACAAAGGCAAACATCTCTTTGTATATTCCTACAAGAAACACATTCGTTTTTCTCAATGACTTAGGACTAATTACAGTAGTAACTAGTTTTTTTTAGTAGTAATCATTTCTAAAGGGTTTGTAGTAAACCGTTTAGTCATGACAGTTTGAACTTTGCCCGCTATAGGTGGGTTGCAATCACGTGACCTGGAGGCACACCCGGGCACTTCCGGGTTTCAAGCCCCATGAGGCTACTGTTTATTTACCTGCGTCAGTGCGGTATTTACCCATTGCAGACGTTCCAAGAAACACAAAAAATATTTCAGGGATTTGACTTACTTGTTTATAAATGGAGTGGAATAATTCTTGCCCTGATGTGGGATCTGAGCCGAGGATGTCGTTGTGGCTTGTGCAGCCCTTTGAGACACTCGTGATTTAGGGCTATATACCGGTAAGTAAACTCTGATTGATTGATTGAATAAAACCAGGAGATGTTAATCCAGGAAAGTTAAAAGTACCAATGATTGTCACACACACACAAGGTGTGGCAAAATTATTCTCTGCATTCGACCCATCACCCTTGATCACCCCCTGGGAGGTGAGGGGAGCAGTGATCAGCAGCGGTGGCCGCGCCTAGGAATAATTTTTGGTGATTTAACCCCCATTTCCAACCCTTGATGCTGAGTGTCAAGCAGGGAGGTAATGGGTCCCATTTTTATAGTCTTTGGTATGACTCGACCGGGGTTTGAACTCACGGCCTACCGATCTCAGGGCGGACACTCTAACCACTAGGCCACTGAGTAGGTCACGTGCTCAAGTTGTTTGAGTTCATGGCCTGATTGCCGGACCTGTTTACCAGTGACGTGCGGTGAGGTTGATGGCTGGTGAGGCACTGACTTCATCACAGTCAGATTTACAAACATATGAACCCTAAAGAGTATCTTATTCACCATTTGATTGGCAGCAGTTAACGGGTTATGTTTAAAAGCTCATACCAGCATTCTTCCCTGCTTGGCACTCAGCATCAAGGCTTGGAATTGCGGGTTAAATCACCAAAAATGATTCCCAGGCGCGGCGCCGCTGCTGCCCACTGCTCCCCTCACCTCCCAGGGGGTGATCAAGGGGATGGGTCAAATGCAGAGGACAAATTTCACCACACCTAGTGTGTGTGTGACAATCATTGGTACTTTAACTTAACTTTAACTTTACACATACAAACTGTAGCACACAAAAAAGCACATTTAATAAAAAAAACGTTATTATGGTCTTACCTTTACCGTATTTTCCGCACTATTAGCCGCACCTAAAAACCACAAATTTACTCAAAAGCTGACAGTGCGGCTTATAACCCGGTGCGCTTTATATATGGATTAATATTAAGATTCATTTTCATAAAGTTTCGGTCTCGCAACTACGGTAAACAGCCGCCATCTTTTTTCCCCGTAGAAGAGGAAGTGCTTCTTCTTCTACGCAAGCAACCGCCGAGGTAAGCACCCGCCCCCATAGAAGAGGAAGCGCTTCTTCTTCTACTGTAAGCAACCACCCGCCCCCGTAGAAGAAGAAGAAGCGCGCGGATATTACGTTTCATTTCCTTTGTGTGTTTACATCTGTAAAGACCACAAAATGGCTCCTACTAAGCGACAGGTTTCCGGTTCATGAAAAGACGCAATCTCTCCATCCGCACACGGACTACTATTTCACAGCAACTGCCTAAAGACTTTCAAGAAAAGCTGGCTACTTTCCGTGCATATTGTAAAAACAAGATAGCTGAAAAAAAGATCCGGCCAGAGAACATTATCAACATGGACGAGGTTCCACTGACTTTTGTTATTCCTGTGAACCGCACTGTGGATACAACGGGAGCACGTACGGTGAATATTCGCACCACAGGGAATGAGAAGTCATCCTTCACTGTGGTTCTAGCTTGCCATGCTAATGGCCAGAAACTTCCACCCATGGTGATATTCAAAAGGAAGACCTTGCCAAAAGAGACCTTTCCAGCCGGCGTCATCATAAAAGCTAACTCGAAGGGATGGATGGATGAAGAAAAGATGAGCGAGTGGTTAAGGTAAGTTTACGCGAAGAGGCCGGGTGGCTTTTTTCACGCAGCTCCGTCCATGTTGATATACGACTCCATGCGCGCCCACATCACGCTGGTTTTTAATATATTATTTAAGTTTGACTGACCTATCTGACTGTTCTTTTGACATTCCTTTAGCGCAGTTAGATGCGGCTTATAACACGGGGCGGCTTATAGGTGGACAAAGTTTTGAAATATGCCGTTCATTGAAGGCGCGGCTTATAACCCAGGGCGCCTTATGGTGCGGAAAATACGGTACTTAGAAATTAAGTCCATGCGCCGCAACTAAAGCCCTCACTTAAACTTTCCACGTGCAAGATTGAATCTATTTAAAAAAGTGTAACCAAGGATTTATAAATGTCGCCTATACTGTATGAAACTACAAAATAACAAACACGGAGGCTCCAGTTTACACGAGGACCACTTTATTTACCTTCTTTCAAAAACCTCCGCAACGTGTCATCACTTCCGCTCTTAGCGCCTTCAAAATAAGAGCTCAAGGCATATAGTGTATAACAGCGCATAACAGGAACTTAACATCACAAAGAGGAAAGCCCATGAAAATAGGTTACAAAAGTTATTTAATAAGAAGCCAAAAAGTGCAAAAACAATAATGTTCGTGTTGGAGGAGTTGTGAATTAGATACACCTGCAGTCTGCAGGTGTACCTAATGTTGTGTCCCTGCATTCATTCACAACTCCTCCAACACGAACATTATTGTTTTTGCACTTTTTGGCTTCTTATGAAATATTTTTTTTAAATAGATTCAATCTTGCACGTGGAAAGTTTAAGTGTGGGCTTTAGTTGATATAACAATTCTACGGCGGGGGTGCAGGAGGCGAGCCTCAGCCAGTGCGTCTTTTGCAGCCGTTTTATGATCGCTCAGCACAAGAAATACGTTACACACATACAGTTGTTGACTAAATACACTGTACATTAAATACCTCAGCTAACTAAACTATGGAAAAGTATAATATAGTTCATATAGCAATACGGTCTCACTGCACAGCAGGCCAGCAGTTAGCCGAGTCCGGAATCCATGTTGAGGCACTGAGTGACGTGCCTCAACTGGCTGCTGATCACCGCACCGTCTCTTCTCAGTATTTGAACGGCAAATGTGAAAATTCAGCGATTTTGAATAAAAATAATCTAAAACTGGTGAAGTTAAATGGAAAATAACTTTATAGTATAATCACTGGATACATATAACAATTTAAATTTTTTTTTTTCTTTTTACATTTTTTTTCTTTCCATGATGGCAGGTGAGGCCCCGGCCTCTAGTGACTGCACGTCACTGCTGTTTACACATTAACCATCCAATGATTTTGTAAGACTAAAACAATTGGGTTTGCCTCTCTATGGAAATGTGGTCTCTAAAATAAAATGCAGGTTTATTTTTGGGACGAGTTAAAGTGGTTCTAGCTCAGCCAAGTCATGTAAACATTGATCCATCATTCTGGCAAGGCACTAAATGAATGTCCATGAAACACTACACACACATGCAGTACATAGAAGAAGGTGTGGAGCGAGTTCAAGCAGACACGTCTCATGAGTCACGTCTGAACTAAAGTGTATTTGTGTTCCTCAGACATCCGGTGGTTGATTGGTCATCCAAAAAAACTTACCCCTCAGCTGCAAAGGGGGATCTGTACTTTGAAGAAGGAGGTTTCACAGCCCCCCCACCTTAAAAAAGAAAAGGTCGAACTCTGCATCACTCAGAAGGGAGAGTGTCTTCTAGGACGAGAGGAAGCTGATCTCACCAAGTTTCCACTGAGTATTCTCTCTGTGAAGACTGAAGATGATGAAGAGAAACCACAAGTGAACAACCTCTTAGCTCCACTATCAGATAGTGAAGCTGAAGATGAGGTTGAAGTAACTTTGAGCAGCGATACAGATTGTGAAGGTGATATGAGGACTCACACTGACACAAAACACTCTGAATGCTCTAAAAAGGAAAGTGGTTATTGTGTGAATGCTCCAAAACATTCATACATATGGTTTTCTTTCTTCTTCTTCTTCTTCATCTCCAGATTTTGGCGCGCTCTACCTTCCACATTTTTCATTCGATTCAAACCGTTCCAACTTCAAACTGTTCAACCTATTCAGGAATTGCGGGCTTTCCCTTGACACATTCCAAAAATTCCCAGAGTTCCCAGAATTCCAGGTTTTTTGGGACATTTTTCCCATTCAAAATGAATTGGCCATTTTTCAAACTTCCACCGTTTCCACATTTTTCAACCTATTTAAACCATTCCACCTTCAACATATTCCACTCATCCGGTAAATTCAAACTATTATTTTTTCAAGTTAAAAAAAAATTCCAGGAATCCCAGAAATCCCGTTTTTTTCAAACCCTATTTTATTCCTTTTTTCTGTCGACTCCTCCTGCCGCATTTTTCAACCCACTTCAATCGTTCTACTGTCAAAACATTCCTCCTAATCAGGACAAAAAAACAAAGTTGTTTTTTGAACTACAAAAAAATCTCGGTTTTCCCGAAATTCCATATTACCATTTCTCAATTAAAAATGTTACTACTTCAACATTTCTCAAACAATTTGAAAAATTCCAACACCAACCACCACCACTCATTCAGAACATTCACATTTTTTTTTAGCATTTTCAAAAATATCCCCGCTTTTCCCCAAATTTCCAGGAAGTTCCCATTGAAATGAATGGGACATTTTCCGAAGTTGCACAATTCCCACTTTTCAACCTATTCAAACCATTCCAACATCAACACATTCCACTCATCCTGGACATTCAAACTAACACTTCCCCAAGTTCCAAACCAAATCCAGTTTTTCCTGGACATTCAAACTCTTCAACAGTCAAACCATTCCAACATTCAAACTATTCTTCAATCAATCAATCAATCAATGTTTATTCATATAGCCCTAAATCACAAGTGTCTCAAAGGGCTGCACAAGCCACAACGACATCCTCGGTTCAGAGCCCACATAAGGGCAAGGAAAAACTTACAACACAGTGGGACGTCTATGTGAATGACTATGAGAAACCTTGGAGAGGACCGCAGATGACCCCCTCCCCTAGGGGTTATTCTTACATTCATACTACATTCTGTCAGCATTTCAGTTCAACTTCAGCATTGGAGCATTCACACGCAATTCCTTCAGGAATTGCCTCATCTAGTTTACATTTGATCTGGTAAAAGCTTTACCAATAAGAATGATTTGACTTGACACATGCGGGCACACTCGGAGAAAAACCCTGTAGTTGTTAAATTTGTGTTGAAATATTTTCACAAAAGGTATATATTGCAAATCACATGAGAAGGCAACAAAAGATTTAAAAAAAAACTTTTAACTGCTCCTTTTATGGTAAAACTCACTCAGAAGAAACACAGTTTAGCGCGGACACGTGAGAAAAACTTACGAGAAAAGAATAGAATATTCAGCAACTTCAGTATCTGACTTATTATTTCTTTCTTTAGTTTATTTCGAACATGAACAACACATTTACAGCATAATACATCACACAATTTCATATCATTTCATTTTACATCATGCCCGAAAAGGAGTAGGAAGAAGCAAAGCTTATTTAATCCTACCCCTTTCCCACTTCAGAGCGTTTACAAATATATAGAATCATTTACTGACCTTTTTATATAATAAAATAACATCCGTGAATTAGTATACACAACATTTTTGTAATATGTAATTAATTAATTCAGTCATTATTAACATACTGAGATGAAGAATATCTTATTTTCAATAAGGTTGAAAGTATTTCTCATAATTCTTCTTCTTTGTACTCTGTAAGCACTATTATTTTGAACAACCTCTTAAACTGGATCATATCAGTGCAATGTTTAACTTCTTTACTTAATCCATTCCATAATTTAATTCCACATACTGATATCCATATACTATGGACTGGACTCTCACAATATTATGTCAGACCCACTCGACATCCATTGCTTTCGGTCTCCCCTAGAGGGGGGGGGTTACCCACATATGCGGTCCTCTCCAAGGTTTCTCATAGTCATTCACATCGACGTCCCACTGGGGTGAGTTTTTCCTTGCCCGTATGTGGGCTTTGTACCGAGGATGTCGTTGTGGCTTGTGCAGCCCTTTGAGACACTTGTGATTTAGGGCTATATAAATAAACATTGATTGATTGATTGATTGATATGCTAAAGGTTCTAAGTGTTGTACGTGCATATAAATGTTTTAAATTATTTTTTCCTCTAAGGTTATATTTCTCCTCTTTAGTTGAGAAGAATTGTTGTACATTCTTTGGTAGCAGGTTGTAGTTTTCTTTGTACATCATTTTAGCTGTCTGTTATGTTCCGTCACACGTGATTTAAGGTTTATCTTTCCTGAAAATATCGGGTTAAAATTGAAGAATCTATTGAAACAGATGTTTTCTATTTTTTATGGTTCTAGCTTCACTTGTCCGGGTCCAAGCCACGTCATGTAAACATTGATCCATCATTCTGGCAAGGCACTAAATGAATGGCCATGAAACACTACACACACATACAGTACAAAGATGAAAGTGCACAGCAAAAATCAAGGAGAAACATCTCATGAATCATGTCTGAACTTTAGGGTGTTTGTGTCCTGCAGATGTCCAGCAGCTGATTGGTCATCCAAAAGAACTTTCCCCTCGGCCGCAAGGTCCAGGCTCCATGTTGAAGCAGGAGGGTCCATTTCCATCCCATATTAAAAAGGAAGAGGAGGAACTCTGGATCACTCAGGAGGGAGAGTGTCTTCTAGGACGAGAGGAAGCTGATTACACCAAGTTTCCACTGAGTATTCTCTCTGTGAAGACTGAAGATGATGAAGAGAAACCACAAGGAGACAAACTCTTAGCTCCACTATCAGATAGTGAGGCGGAAGACGAGATTGAAGAACCTTTGAGCAGCGATACAGACTGTGAAACGGATATTAGGACTCACACTGACAACAAACACTTAAAATGCCCTAAAAGGAAGACAGATACCGAACCTGTGCCCTGCTCAGTTTGTGCTAAAAAGTTTCCTAACAAGAGTGAACTGACTCGACATGTGCGGACGCATACAGGAGAAAAACCCTTTAGTTGTTCAATTTGTGGGAAAAGATTCACTCTGAAGGGAAATTTGGTAAAACACATGAAAACACACACAGGAGAAAAACCATTTATATGTTCAGTTTGTGGCAAAAGATTCATTCTGAAAGGAAATTTGGTGACACACATGAAAATGCACACAGGAGAAAAACCCTTTAGTTGTTCAGTTTGTGGGAAAAGATTCATCCTAAAGGCGGATATGGTAAAACACATGAGAACACACACAGGAGAAAAACCCTTTAGTTGTTTAGTCTGTGGTAAAAGATTCACTCTCAGGGCAAATTTGGTAACACACATGAAAACACAGGAGAAAAAACATTTAATTGATTGTTTGCCTTAGAATATTCGCTCTGAAGGCAAATATCATGACACTAATGAGAACGTGGGAATAAACACTTAATTGTTTGTTTATGTTAGTAAATTATTAGTTTCAAGAAGTAGTCACCTGAAATGGTTTTCACTTCACATGTGTGCTTGAAGCTCATGGAGAGAATGCCAAGAGTGTGCAAAGCAGTAATCAGAGCAAAGGGTGGCTATTTTGAATAAACTAGAATATAAAACATGTTTTCAGTTATTTCACCTTTGTTTGTTAAATACATAACTCCACATGTGTTCATTCATAGTTCTGATGCCTTCTACAATGTAAATAGTCATGAAAACAAAGAAAATGCATTGAATGAGAAGGTGTGTCCAAACATTTGGCCTGTACTGTACTGTATGTAATGCGGACGCTGTATCGATCCGTTGTGGTGAAGAAGGAGCTGAGCCGGAAGGCAAAGCTCTCAATTTACCGGTCGATCTACGTTACCATCCTCACCTATGGTCATGAGTTTTGGGTTATGACCGAAAGGACAAGATCACGGGTACAAGCGGCCGAAATGAGTTTCCTCCGCCGGGTGGCGGGGCTCTCCCTTAGAGATAGGGTGAGAAGCTCTGTCATCCGGGGGGAGCTCAAAGTAAAGCCGCTGCTCCTCCACATCGAGAGGAGCCAGATGAGGTGGTTCGGGCATCTGGTCAGGATGCCACCCGAGCGCCTCCCTAGGGAGGTGTTTAGGGCACGTCCGACCGGTAGGAGGCCACGGGGAAGACCCAGGACACGTTGGGAAGACTATGTCTCCCGGCTGGCCTGGGAACGCCTCGGGATCCCCCGGGAGGAGCTGGACAAAGTGGCTGGGGAGAGGGAAGTCTGGGCTTCCCTGCTTAGGCTGCTGCCCCCGCGACCCGACCTCGGATAAGCGGAAGAAGATGGATGGATGGATGGATGTACTGTATGTACGTGGACTGTTTGTGTACTGTACTGTATGTACGTGGACTGTTTGTTACAAGCAGCCCTCTGAGGGCGGCCGTAAGTGGAAAGGAGTTTGATACCCCTGTTCTAAAGAAAACAAAACCATTGCATAAACTGGTTTGAAAGCAGCGTTCTACAACAGAAACGCCTTAATTTGATTGTGTTTGGCTTCTAAAAAAATCAGAGAATACCGTTTTAATAGTTGCATGACTCGAACACGCGACAAACAGCCGTATTTTCACACTAAAACTTTTTCGTACACAAAGTGGAATTACAATGGTCCCTCTTTTAATCGATGTTTCCGACTCTGCCCGCGAAGGCGCGCCCATAATTGGTTACTATTGTCAAAGTCAACAAACACTCGCTGGAATTTCAGACGGAATTAGCATATCATCTGTTCCCGATGCTGAAAGTTTGTCTCAGCTAACGCTTAATTAAATTATCACAATTTCAGAAGGGTTAAAACCTTTAAAAATCAGTTCCCAGTGGCTTATTTTATTTTTCGAAGTTTTTTTCAAAATTTTACCCATCACACAATATCCCTAAAAAAGCTTCAAAGTGCCAGATTTTAACCATCGTTATATACACCCATCCATTTTCCTGTGACGTCACATAGTGAAGCCAACACAAACAAACATGGCGCATAGAACAGCAAGCTATAGCGACATTAGCTTGGATTCAGACTCGGATTTCAGCGGCTTAAGCGATTCAACAGATTACGCGTGTATTGAAACGGATGGTTGTAGTGTGGAGGCAGGTAGCGAAAACGAAATTGAAGAAGAAACTGAAGCTATTGAGCCATATCGGTTTGAATCGTATGCAAGCGAAACCGACGAAAACGACACGACAGCCAGCGACACGGGAGAAAGCGAGGACAAATTTGGCGATCGCCTTCTAACCAACAATTGGTATGTGTTTGTTTGGCATTAAAGGAAACTAACAACTATGAACTAGGTTTACAGCATATGAAATACATTTGGCAACAACATGCACTTTGAGAGTGCAGACAGCCCAATTTTCATTAATTAATATATTCTGTAGACATACCCTCATCCGCTCTCTTTTCCTGAAAGCTGATCTGTCCAGTTTTGGAGTTGATGTCAGCAGGCCAGGGAAGTTAGGGTCGATATTCTTCTCTTGATCATCTTGGGACGGTGTGAGCCAAGACATCCAGGGGGTTTAGCTCGCTCGTCTGCGGGAACAAACTGCCGCCATTGCTTGCCGTGCTACCGAGGTCCTTTGTCCCTGAATTGCCCACACACTCCGGCAGATTCAATGGGGGTCTGGCGGCAGATTTCTTTGAATTTATCGTTGGAAATGCATCTGCTTTGAGTGTCGCAGGATATCCACACATTCTTGCCATCTCTGTCGTAGCATAGCTTTCGTCGGTAAAGTGTGCGGAACAAACGTCCAATTTCTTGCCACTTTGGCATCTTTGGGCCACTGGTGCAACTTGAATCCGTCCCTGTTCGTGTTGTTACACCCTCCGACAACACACCGACGAGGCATGATGTCTCCAAGGTACGGAAAACAGTCGAAAAAACGGAAAATAACAGAGCTGTTTTGACCCGGTGTTTGAGAAAATGGCGGATTGCTTCCCGATGCGACGTCACGTTGTGACGTCATCGATCCGAGAGCGAATAATAGAAAGGCGTTTAGAGTTTGGAAATCGTTTAAAAAAATATATGATCTTTTTTCTGCAACACCAAGGTATATATTGACGCTTACATAGGTCTGGTGATAATGTTCCCCTTTAAAAGGGCGCTAAACGACTTTACCCAAGGCTACATTAAAACAAAAAGTGTTTCTGAAGCCGGAGATTGCGACGTGCGTGTTGATGCAGTGAACATTTTGTAAGTCAAATTTCCCGGGGAAAAAACAAATGACCTATGCTAACATTTATTGGTTGATGTTTATTCCAAACGTGTACTGATTGAATGGCACACGAGAGAAAGCCAGAGTACTTATTACAAACGTGAAGGACTTGGACAAACTCTTAGTGGGCTATGGAGCGTTTTCTATTGGGGCTCCAGTACTCTGGAATCTCCTCCCGGTAACAATTAGAGATGCTACCTCAGTAGAAGCATTTAAGTCCCATCTTAAAACTCATTTGTATACTCCAGCCTTTAAATAGACCCCCCTTTTAGACCAGTTGATCTGCCGTTTCTTTTCTGCTCTGCCCCCCTCTCCCTTGTGGAGGGGGGGCACAGGTCCGGTGGCCATGGATGAAGTGCTGGCTGTCCAGAGTCGGGACCCGGGGTGGACCGCTCGCCTGTGCATTGGTTGGGGACATCTCTGCGCTGCTGACCCGTCTCCGCTCTGGATGGTCTCCTGCTGGCCCTACAATGGACTGGACTCTCACTATTATGTTAGATCCACTATGGACTGGACTCTCACTATTATGTTTGATCCGCTATGGACTGGACTCCCACTATTATGCTCGATCCACTATGGACTGGACTCTCACTATTATGTTAGATCCACTATGGACTGGACTCCCACTATTATGCTGGATCCACTATGGACTGGACTCTCACTATTATGTTAGATCCACTATGGACTGGACTCTCACACTATTATGTTAGATCCACTATGGACTGGACTCTCACTATTATGTTAGATCCACTATGGACTGGACTCCCACTATTATGTTAGATCCACTATGGACTAGACTCCCACTATTATGTTAGATCCACTATGGACTGGACTCTCACACTATTATGTTAGATCCACTATGGACTGGACTCTCACACTATTATGTTAGATCCACTATGGACTGGAGTTTCACACTATTAACTAGATCCACTATGGACTGGACTCTCACACTATTATGTTAGATCCACTATGGACTGGACTCTCACACTATTATGTTAGATCCACTATGGACTGGACTCTCACACTATTATGTTAGATCCACTATGGACTGGAGTTTCACACTATTAACTAGATCCACTATGGACTGGACTCTCACACTATTATGTTAGATCCACTATGGACTGGACTCTCACTATTATGTTAGATCCACTATGGACTGGACTCCCACTATTATGTTAGATCCACTATGGACTGGACTCTCACACTATTATGTTAGATCCACTATGGACTGGACTCCCACTATTATGTTAGATCCACTATGGACTGGACTCCCACTATTATGTTAGATCCACTATGGACTGGACTCTCACACTATTATGTTAGATCCACTATGGACTGGACTCTCACACTATTATGTTAGATCCACTATGGACTGGAGTTTCACACTATTAACTAGATCCACTATGGACTGGACTCTCACACTATTATGTTAGATCCACTATGGACTGGACTCTCACACTATTATGTTAGATCCACTATGGACTGGACTCTCACACTATTAACTAAATCCATAATGGACTGGACTCTCACTATTATGTTAGATCCACTATGGACTAGACTCTCACACTATTATGTTAGATCCACTATGGACTGGACTCTCACACTATTATGTTAGATCCACTATGGACTGGACTCTCACACTATTATGTTAGATCCACTATGGACTGGACTCTCACACTATTATGTTAGATCCACTATGGACTGGACTCTCACACTATTATGTTAGATCCACTATGGACTGGACTCTCACACTATTAACTAAATCCATAATGGACTGGACTCTCACTATTATGTTAGATCCACTATGGACTAGACTCTCACACTATTATGTTAGATCCACTATGGACTGGACTCTCACACTATTATGTTAGATCCACTATGGACTGGACTCTCACACTATTAACTAAATCCATAATGGACTGGACTCTCACAATTATGTTAGATCCACTATGGACTAGACTCTCACACTATTATGTTAGATCCACTATGGACTGGACTCTCACACTATTATGTTAGATCCACTATGGACTGGACTCACACTATTATGTTAGATCCACTATGGACTAGACTATCACACTATTATGTTAGATCCACTATGGACTGGACTCTCACACTATTATGTTAGATCCACTATGGACTGGACTCTCACTATTATGCTAGATCCACTATGGGCTGGACTCTCACACTATTATGTTAGATCCACTACGGACTGGACTCTCACACTATTATGTTAGATCTACTATGAACTGGACTCTCACTATTATGTTGGATCCACTATGGACTGGACTCCCACTATTATGCTAGATCCACTATGGACTGGACTCTCACTATTATGTTAGATCCACTATGGACTGGACTCCCACTATTATGTTAGGTCCACTATGGACTGGACTCTCACTATTATGTTAGATCCACTATGGACTGGACTCTCACACTATTAACTAAATCCATAATGGACTGGACTCTCACTATTATGTTAGATCCACTATGGACTGGACTCCCACTATTATGTTAGGTCCACTATGGACTGGACTTCCTCTCACTATTATGTTAGATCCACTATGGACTGGACTCTCACACTATTATGTTAGATCGACTATGGACTGGACTCTCACTATTATGTTAGATCCACTATGGACTGGACTCTCACACTATTATGTTAGATCGACTATGGACTGGACTCTCACTATTATGTTAGATCCACTATGGACTGGACTCTCACTATTATGTTAGATCCACTATGGACTGGACTCTCACACTATTATGTTAGATCCACTATGGACTAGACTCTCACACTATTATGTTAGATCCACTATGGACTGGACTCTCACTAGTATGTTAGATCCACAATGGACTGGACTCTCACTATTATGTTAGATCCACTATGGACTGGACTCTCACACTATTATGTTAGATCCACTATGGACTGGACTCTCACTAGTATGTTAGATCCACTATGGACTGGACTCTCACACTATTATGTTAGAGCCACTATGGACTGGACTCTCACACTATTATGTTAGATCCACTATGGACTGGACTCTCACTATTATGTTAGATACCCACATTTGCGGTCCTCTCCAAGGTTTCTCATAGTCATTCACATTGACATCCCACTGGGTTGTGAGTTTTTCCTTGCCCTTTTGTGGGCTCTGAACCAAGGATGTCGTTGTGGCTTGTGCAGCCCTTTGAGACACTTGTGATTTAGGGCTATATAAATAAACATTGATTGATTGATTGATTAATGGGTAATGCAGCTCGTACCTGAAAGAAAATCTTAGACAAACCTATAAAATGGACTATTATACTTTTTACATGGACTCAAATATAAATACAACTGACAAAATATGTGAAAAAAGAAAAGAGATTTTAATTCATGCATCATTGTAATACTGTAACAGGTCATGTGACACTGGGAATCATTCATTTCAACAGCCGCAGTCTTTGCAAAAATAACAGAGTACAGTTACAACAATCATTTATGCAAAAAGAAAGAATGCAAGATTTACATAACCAGGGAAAAAAAGAGACAATTTAGTTAAGCAAGCTATAGCATTTTTTGTTTCATTTGATCTTTTATCTATGCATATTATTGCGCAATATGTAGTATTTATTACAGTTTATTTGGTTTTTCATGACGTTTTATTTCTGCTCCTGGATGTAAAAACCTGCACTGCAACAACATTCCCCATTGCTGGATAAATAAAATGTTTGTCCTATCCTAAGAGACTGAACTACAACACATAACTGTTACTAACCCCCCCAGGCCCTGACCACACTCCAAAATGAAGTATAAACGATAAAACACTGAATATCAAGGAGTATTTGAAAGTTCTACTCCTACCTTGTTTACTTCCATGGCGACTTTCGTAAAGTTTTGTAATCCATCAGAAATATGAAATGAAATGTGCCAAACATGGATAAGAATGGCGAGAGTGTATTTTGCGTGTTTCCCCATCGAGCGTTGTAGTGGATTTATACGGGTGTCGTATTAATTATGGATGGTGCTTGGACATTTTCATAATGTCCACAAAGTTCAGTAAGCAGATTTCTGTTTATGACAACCAAGATATTACTGTAGCACAAAGACCAACACATATATTTATAGACCTTGTGTTTCCACATGTGCTTTCTTACATTAATACATTGTGGAAGACCCTTGCTTCCGGGTGAGTTCTCAGGACCATTCCAGGGAAGACATTGTCATGAGATGGTTTAGACTTCTTTATTTTTTCAGGAACAGAGTCTTTGGCGTGATTTTCAGCCGCTGGCTTTTCTTACGTGAGCACACGAATGGTTTCCTTCCGTCCGCCGTCTGCTTTTCAGCAGCACGTCGCCGTCGTTCGCCGTCTACTTTTCAGCAGCACGTCGCCGTCGTTCGCGTGGTAGCAGAGGATGGTTTCCTCCCGTCCGCCGTCTGCTTTTCAGCAGCACGTCGCCGTCGTTCGCGTGGTAGCAGAGGATGGTTTCCTCCCGTCTGCCGTCTGCTTTTCAGCAGCACGTCGCCGTCGTTCGCCGTCTGCTTTTCAGCAGTACGTCGCCGTCGTTCGCCGTCTACTTTTCAGCAGCACGTCGCCGTCGTTCGCGTGGTAGCAGTGGATGGTTTCCTCCCGTCTGCCGTCTGCTTTTCAGCAGCACGTCGCCGTCGTTCGCCGTCGTTCGCCGTCTGCTTTTCAGCAGCACGTCGCCGTCGTTCGCCGTCTACTTTTCAGCAGCACGTCGCCGTCGTTCGCGTGGTAGCAGAGGATGGTTTCCTCCCGTCCGCCGTCTGCTTTTCAGCAGCACGTCGCCGTCGTTCGCCGTCTGCTTTTCAGCAGCACGTCGCCGTCGTTCCCGTGGTAGCAGAGGATGGTTTCCTCCCGTCCGCCGTCTGCTTTTCAGCAGCACGTCGCCGTCGTTCGCCATCTGCTTTTCAGCAGCACGTCGCCGTCGTTCGCCGTCTACTTTTCAGCAGCACGTCGCCGTCGTTCGCGTGGTAGCAGAGGATGGTTTCCTCCCGTCCGCCGTCTGCTTTTCAGCAGCACGTCGCCGTCGTTCGCCGTCTGCTTTTCAGCAGCACGTCGCCGTCGTTCGCCGTCTACTTTTAAGCAGCACGTCGCCGTCGTTCGCGTGTTAGCAGAGGATGGTTTCCTCCCGTCCGCAGTCTGCTTTTCAGCAGCACGTCGCCGTCGTTCGCCGTCTGCTTTTCAGCAGCACGTCGCCGTCGTTCGCCGTCGTTCGCCGTCGTTCGCCGTCGTTCGCCGTCTACTTTTCAGCAGCACGTCGCCGTCGTTCGCGTGGTAGCAGAGGATGGTTTCCTCCCGTCCGCAGTCTGCTTTTCAGCAGCACGTCGCCGTCGTTCGCCGTCTGCTTTTCAGCAGTAAGTCGCCGTCGTTTGCCGTGTACTTTTCAGCAGCACGTCGCCGTCGTTCGCGTGGTAGCAGAGGATGGTTTCCTCCCGTCTGCCGTCTGCTTTTCAGCAGCACATCGCCGTCGTTCGCCGTCTGCTTTTCAGCAGCACGTCGCCGTCGTTCGCCGTCTGCTTTTCAGCAGCACGTCGCCGTCGTTCGCCGTCTACTTTTCAGCAGCACGTCGCCGTCGTTCGCGTGGTAGCAGAGGATGGTTTCCTCCCGTCCGCAGTCTGCTTTTCAGCAGCACGTCGCCGTCGTTCGCCGTCGTTCGCCGTCTGCTTTTCAGCAGCACGTCGCCGTCGTTCGCCGTCTACTTTTCAGCAGCACGTCGCCGTCGTTCGCGTGGTAGCAGAGGATGGTTTCCTCCCGTCCGCAGTCTGCTTTTCAGCAGCACGTCGCCGTCGTTTGCCGTCTACTTTTCAGCAGCACGTCGCCGTCGTTCGCGTGGTAGCAGAGGATGGTTTCCTCCCGTCTGCCGTCTGCTTTTCAGCAGCACATCGCCGTCGTTCGCCGTCTGCTTTTCAGCAGCACGTCGCCGTCGTTTGCCGTCTGCTTTTCAGCAGCACGTCGCCGTCGTTCACCGTCTACTTTTCAGCAGCACGTCGCCGTCGTTCGCGTGGTAGCAGAGGATGGTTTCCTCCCGTCCGCCGTCTGCTTTTCAGCAGCACGTCGCCGTCGTTCGCCGTCTGCTTTTCAGCAGCACGTCGCCGTCGTTCGCCGTCTACTTTTAAGCAGCACGTCGCCGTCGTTCGCGTGGTAGCAGAGGATGGTTTCCTCCCGTCCGCAGTCTGCTTTTCAGCAGCACGTCGCCGTCGTTCGCCGTCTGCTTTTCAGCAGCACGTCGCCGTCGTTCGCCGTCGTTCGCCGTCGTTCGCCGTCGTTCGCCGTCGTTCGCCGTCGTTCGCCGTCTACTTTTCAGCAGCACGTCGCCGTCGTTCGCGTGGTAGCAGAGGATGGTTTCCTCCCGTCCGCAGTCTGCTTTTCAGCAGCACGTCGCCGTCGTTCGCCGTCTGCTTTTCAGCAGCAAGTCGCCGTCGTTTGCCGTGTACTTTTCAGCAGCACGTCGCCGTCGTTCGCGTGGTAGCAGAGGATGGTTTCCTCCCGTCTGCCGTCTGCTTTTCAGCAGCACATCGCCGTCGTTCGCCGTCTGCTTTTCAGCAGCACGTCGCCGTCGTTCGCCGTCTGCTTTTCAGCAGCACGTCGCCGTCGTTCGCCGTCTACTTTTCAGCAGCACGTCGCCGTCGTTCGCGTGGTAGCAGAGGATGGTTTCCTCCCGTCCGCAGTCTGCTTTTCAGCAGCACGTCGCCGTCGTTCGCCGTCGTTCGCCGTCTGCTTTTCAGCAGCACGTCGCCGTCGTTCGCCGTCTACTTTTCAGCAGCACGTCGCCGTCGTTCGCGTGGTAGCAGAGGATGGTTTCCTCCCGTCCGCAGTCTGCTTTTCAGCAGCACGTCGCCGTCGTTCGCCGTCTGCTTTTCAGCAGCACGTCGCCGTCGTTCGCCGTCGTTCGCCGTCGTTCGCCGTCGTTCGCCGTCGTTCGCCGTCGTTCGCCGTCTACTTTTCAGCAGCACGTCGCCGTCGTTCGCGTGGTAGCAGAGGATGGTTTCCTCCCGTCCGCAGTCTGCTTTTCAGCAGCACGTCGCCGTCGTTCGCCGTCTGCTTTTCAGCAGCACGTCGCCGTCGTTCGCCGTCGTTCGCCGTCGTTCGCCGTCGTTCGCCGTCGTTCGCCGTCGTTCGCCGTCGTTCGCCGTCGTTCGCCGTCGTTCGCCGTCTACTTTTCAGCAGCACGTCGCCGTCGTTCGCGTGGTAGCAGAGGATGGTTTCCTCCCGTCCGCAGTCTGCTTTTCAGCAGCACGTCGCCGTCGTTCGCCGTCTGCTTTTCAGCAGCAAGTCGCCGTCGTTTGCCGTGTACTTTTCAGCAGCACGTCGCCGTCGTTCGCGTGGTAGCAGAGGATGGTTTCCTCCCGTCTGCCGTCTGCTTTTCAGCAGCACATCGCCGTCGTTCGCCGTCTGCTTTTCAGCAGCACGTCGCCGTCGTTCGCCGTCTGCTTTTCAGCAGCACGTCGCCGTCGTTCGCCGTCTACTTTTCAGCAGCACGTCGCCGTCGTTCGCGTGGTAGCAGAGGATGGTTTCCTCCCGTCCGCAGTCTGCTTTTCAGCAGCACGTCGCCGTCGTTCGCCGTCGTTCGCCGTCTGCTTTTCAGCAGCACGTCGCCGTCGTTCGCCGTCTACTTTTCAGCAGCACGTCGCCGTCGTTCGCGTGGTAGCAGAGGATGGTTTCCTCCCGTCCGCAGTCTGCTTTTCAGCAGCACGTCGCCGTCGTTCGCCGTCTGCTTTTCAGCAGCACGTCGCCGTCGTTTGCCGTCTACTTTTCAGCAGCACGTCGCCGTCGTTCGCGTGGTAGCAGAGGATGGTTTCCTCCCGTCTGCCGTCTGCTTTTCAGCAGCACATCGCCGTCGTTCGCCGTCTGCTTTTCAGCAGCACGTCGCCGTCGTTCTCCGTCTGCTTTTCAGCAGCAAGTCGCCGTCGTTTGCCGTGTACTTTTCAGCAGCACGTCGCCGTCGTTCGCGTGGTAGCAGAGGATGGTTTCCTCCCGTCTGCCGTCTGCTTTTCAGCAGCACATCGCCGTCGTTCGCCGTCTGCTTTTCAGCAGCACGTCGCCGTCGTTCGCCGTCTGCTTTTCAGCAGCACGTCGCCGTCGTTCGCCGTCTACTTTTCAGCAGCACGTCGCCGTCGTTCGCGTGGTAGCAGAGGATGGTTTCCTCCCGTCCGCAGTCTGCTTTTCAGCAGCACGTCGCCGTCGTTCGCCGTCGTTCGCCGTCTGCTTTTCAGCAGCACGTCGCCGTCGTTCGCCGTCTACTTTTCAGCAGCACGTCGCCGTCGTTCGCGTGGTAGCAGAGGATGGTTTCCTCCCGTCCGCAGTCTGCTTTTCAGCAGCACGTCGCCGTCGTTCGCCGTCTGCTTTTCAGCAGCACGTCGCCGTCGTTTGCCGTCTACTTTTCAGCAGCACGTCGCCGTCGTTCGCGTGGTAGCAGAGGATGGTTTCCTCCCGTCTGCCGTCTGCTTTTCAGCAGCACATCGCCGTCGTTCGCCGTCTGCTTTTCAGCAGCACGTCGCCGTCGTTTGCCGTCTGCTTTTCAGCAGCACGTCGCCGTCGTTCACCGTCTACTTTTCAGCAGCACGTCGCCGTTGTTCGCGTGGTAGCAGAGGATGGTTTCCTCCCGTCCGCCGTCTGCTTTTCAGCAGCATGTCGCCGTCGTTCGCCGTCTACTTTTCAGCAGCACGTCGCCGTCGTTTGCGTGGTGTACTGTGCTCCGCGTCTTGCCTCTTGCTCTCCACCTCTCCTCCCGTCTCTCTCGGCTGTCACCCTTTTATACACCGACAGATTAACTGATTGTGCCCAGCTGCCCGACCCACGCACCTGTAGTCCATTTGGACGCAAATCCGCAGGCCACGCCCCCTCGCCACCATCTTGGACCGGGCCCCGGTGTCGGACCGCCGGCCCCGCCTCTCCACATACATATTGCCAGTAATTGAGCATTTAAAAGGTTTCTCTTCTATGTGTGATCTTAGGACTGTGGAAAATAATCCAATTGCAATTTTTTTCTCCTCAAAATTATGATTCTCTTTTCAAGGTTGTCTTCTTGTGTATTTTTCAAAAAACAATCAATAAATCAAACTGTATCACAATAAACAATATCAGTGTTAATATACAAACATATTTTACTAAATAACACAATTATAAAATTACAAAATATTTTAAAACAATAACAATCTGTATCATAATAAACTTATTATACAAATGTCTTTTTTTTTTTTTTACTAAATTCAATTATACACTTACTAAATACTTCCACTTGCAGTCCTGTCAGCACAGAGCTTTTATTGTGAAGGCCAAACGTGTGTTGTTTGTCTTTTGAGTTTGAGCTCTCACTTTACTGCTGTGATGTGTGACTGTGAGATGAAGCCAGATGTTATTAAAATGACTCCCGAAATCTTTCATGTTAAAAGAAAACTGCAACTTTTTGGAATTTTGCCACCATCCACAATCCTGATGTGAGAGAAACCCACGCGTCTTTCCATTTTCTGTGCATTTTAAAGAGGAACATTATCACAATTTCAGAATTGTTAAAACCATTAAAAATCAGTTCCCAGTGGCTTATTATATTTTTTGAACTTTTTTTCAAAATTTTCCCTAAAAAAAGCTTCAAAGTGCCTGATTTTAACCATCGTTACAAACACCCGTCCATTTTCCTGTGACGTCACATAGTGAAGCCAACACAAACAAACATGGCGGAAAGAACAGCAAGCTATAGCGACATTAGCTCGGATTCAGACTCGGATTTCAGCGGCTTAAGCGATTCAACAGATTACGCATGTATTGAAACGGATGGTTGTAGTGTGGAGGCAGGTAGCGAAAACAAAATTGAAGAAGAAACTGAAGCTATTGAGCCATATCGGTTTGAACCGTATGCAAGCGAAACCGACGAAAACGACACGACAGCCAGCGACACGGGAGAAAGCGAGGACGAATTCGGCGATCGCCTTCTAACCAACGATTGGTATGTGTTTGTTTGGCATTAAAGGAAACTAACAACTATGAACTAGGTTTACAGCATATGAAATACATTTGGCAACAACATGCACTTTGAGAGTGCAGACAGCCCAATTTTAATCAATTAATATATTCTGTAGACATACCCTCATCCGTGCTCTTTTCCTGAAAGCTGATCTGTCCAGTTTTGGAGTTGATGTCAGCAGGCCAGGGAAGCTAGGGTCGATAGAGGGTTTAGCTCGCTCGTCTGCGGGAACAAACTGCCGCCATTGCTTGCCGTGCTACCGAGGTCCTTTGTCCCTGAATTGCTCACACACTCCGGCAGATTCAATGGGGGTCTGGCGGCAGATTTCTTTGACTTTATCGTTGGAAATGCATCTGCTTTGAGTGTCGCAGGATATCCACACATTCTTGCCATCTCTGTCGTAGCATAGCTTTCGTCGGTAAAGTGTGCGGAACAAACGTCCAATTTCTTGCCACTTTGGCATCTTTGGGCCACTGGTGCAACTTGAATCCGTCCCTGTTGGTGTTGTTACACCCTCCGACAACACACCGACGAGGCATGATGTCTCCAAGGTACGGAAAACAGTCGAAAAAACGGAAAATAACAGAGCTGATTTGACTCGGTGTTTGAGAAAATGGCGGATTGCTTCCCGATGTGACGCCACGTTGTGACGTCATCGCTCCGAGAGCGAATATTAGAAAGACGTTTCATTTGCCAAAATTCACCCATTTAGAGTTCGGAAATTGGTTAAAAAAATATATGGTCTTTTTTCTGCAACATCAAGGTATATATTGACGCTTACATAGGTCTGGTGATAATGTTCCCCTTTAAAGAGTCGATAACTTCTAGCATGAGGCGGCTAGCAATGCAAGTACCGTATTTTCCGCACTATAAGGCGCACCGGATTATTAGCCGCACCTTCAATGAATTACATATTTCATAACTTTGTCCACCAATAAGCCGCCCCGGATTATAAGCCGCGCCTACGCTGCGCTAAAGGGAATGTCAAAAAAACAGTCAGATAGTTCAGTCAAACTTTAATAATATATTGAAAACCAGCGTTCTAACAACTCTGTCCCAAAATGTACGCAAATGTGCAATCACAAACATAGTAAAATTCAAAATGGTGTAGAGCAATAGCAACATAATGTTGCTCGAACGTTAATGTCACAACACACAAAATAAACATAGCGCTCACCTTCTGAAGTTATTCTTCATTCGTAAATCCTTCGAATTCTTCGTCTTCGGTGTCCGAATTGAAAAGTTGCGCAAGCGTGGGATCCAAAATGGCCGGTTCCGTCTCGTCGAAGTCATCGGAGTCAGTGTCGCTGTTGTTGTCCAGTAGTTCTGTGAATCCTGCCTTCCGGAAAGCTCGGACCACAGTTGTGACCGAAATATCTGCCCAAGCATTTACGATCCACTGGCAGATGTTGGCGTATGTCGTCCGGCGCTGTCTGCCCGTCTTAGTGAAGGTGTGTTCGCCTTCGGAGCTGTGTGAAAAAAGCCACCCGGCCTCTTCGCGTAAACTTCCCTTAACCACTCGCTCATCTTTTCTTCATCCATCCATCCCTTCGAGTTAGCTTTTATGATGACGCCGGCTGGAAAGGTCTCTTTTGGCAAGGTCTTCCTTTTGAATATCACCATGGGTGGAAGTTAGCATGGCAAGCTAGAACCACAGTGAAGGATGACTTCTCATTCCCTGTGGTGTGAATATTCACCGTACGTGCTCCCGTTCCACAGTGCGGTTCACAGGAATATCAGTTGCTGTGAAATACGGTAGTAATCCGTGTGCGGATGGAGAGATTGCGTCTTTTTATGAACCGGATCCTTGTCGCTTAGTAGGAGCCATTTTGTGGTCTTTACAGATGTAAACAGGAAATGAAACGTACGGTGATATCCGCGTGTTTTTTCTTCTTCTTCCGGGGGCGGGTGGTTGCTTACAGTAGAAGAAGAAGCGCTTCCTGTTCTATGGGGGCGGGTGCTTTCCTTGGCGGTTGCTTGCGTAGAAGAAGAAGCGCTTCCTGTTCTACCGGGAAAAAAGATGGCGGCTGTTTACCGAAGTTGCGAGATCGAAACTTTATGAAAATGAATCGTAATAAAGCGCACCGGGTTATAAGGCGCACTGTCAGCTGTTGAGAAAATTTGTGGTTTTTAGGTGCGCCTTATAGTGCGGAAAATACGGTAATGGGGATTTATTTAGTCTACCTGCAAAGCCTTATAAAAACATTTAAAACCACAAAACAACACTAAGTGGAGTGAATTATATTTATATAGAACTTTTTCTCTAAGACTCAAAGCACGCAACATAGCGAAACCCATTATTACAATTTAAGTTCCATTTAAACCAGTGTGGGTGGCACTGGGAGCAGGTGGGCAGTGTCTTGCCCGAGGACATAATAGCAGTGATGAGGACGGACGAAGCAGAAATCAAACCTGGCCACAATTTTGTCGATAGAAAAGCTTTTCCTATAATTTGTGCAACTAAATGTTTTTTCTTCTGTTTGTTGCCATGTGATTAGACATCATGTTACTTTGGGTGGTTGTTATCTGACACGTGACATCTTCCCGGATGTGAAAACCAGTGGTGGTCAACCAAGCCAATATGGCTGTTGTACAACAAGCAGCGTGCAAACTATCTGAGAATGCAAAAAGGGGCCTAGATCTTCCTGCAAAAAGCAGATTCAAACTATGTAATGGAATAAATCCCTATACTTTATTAAAAAAGAGATTTGTCGAGTGATATCAGGGATTATACGTCGGGCGCGTTCCCAGACATATCAAACTATTGTGCTCAAGACGTTGCTATACACGACAAAACACATGAAAACTTGGAAAAGCATGGAGGTCGACAACTTCTTTTTGTGTGGTTGGGTGTCAGATAAATTTGCATCGTTTTTGTCCGTGTAAGGTTGCATTTTATGATTTAACTTCACTTCTACAGCCATGTTTGTTGCTGTTGCAGACGCCGTTTACGAGTAGCGTGTTTCCCCCCGTCTGTATCAAAATATAACTATAGATATTGTTGCGTTTGGACCAGTTGTTCCTCCCAGGGAATTCAAGTCACAAGTCGCTCCCAAGCTCTTTACGACACTTAAAGCTGAGTAGAAAAACCACCAGAGACAGAATAGGTATTTTGTAATATATTTGCAAAGCTTTGCATATACATTGAGACCAGTCCAGCATAGAACATTCAATCGCGCCGCCAAGATGGTCTGCCCCCCCCGAAAAACCCTCTCCCCTCTTAAGTCTCTCTCTCTCCCACCCTCGCACTCATGTCCCTCCAGCCAAAACACATGCCCATTATCTCTCTTTCTTACATTCCTCACTCAAGGTTAAAAACACAGTTTTTTGCAGACAACCAAAAGACCACAATTGGAAGAAAAACACTAGCTGTTTTGTAATATGATTATGAAATAAAAGCAGTAACACTTAAATTCGGATATATGTAAATATCTGCCTCCGACAATATCAACATTGTGTATGTGCTTTGGTAAAAGCTTAACTCTTTTAGGTTTTGCTCACATTTGCTTTCTTTTGTTTAGATTTGCCAAGTTGGGGCTTTTCGAAACACTCGCGGCAAATACGTATTTAAGAAATACAAATAATAACCATATAATGCTTAAATGGGAAATAATACACGTTAAAAGTACCTTTAACGAAGGGTTTACTGCAAACTCGCGCATTCTTCAACTCTGTTGTCTTGGACTGGAGTGGGTGACTTTTCTCGCCGTCTACCGTAAAATCTTGCAATCTTCCGCCCTTCTCCATTACCTCTCGAGGAACTCTGAAGTAACTTTTATCCTTTTCGCGATTCGAACGATTCGTACAGCCAAAAATAACGCAAAGATGATGCGTTTTTCTTAGAGAAAGGCTAAATGGCGCCGAGTACACATCGAGAAAAGATGCTGGCTTGAGCAACACGCATATTTAATGAGCCGGACGTGGCGTCATGTAAACTGAATGTTTTTTCTCCCGTGAGTTTCATTAATGAAACTAAATGCAATTTTCACCTGTGTGTGTTCTCATATGTACAGTCAAGTTGCTATTTTGAGAAAAGTTTTCACCACAAACGGAACAACAAAATGTTTTCTCTCCTGTGTGTGTTCTCATGTGTCGCGCCAAACTGTTGTTTTGAGAAAATCTTTTAGCGCAGATTGAACAATTAAATGGTCTTTCTCCGGTGTGCGTTTTCATGTGTTGCGCCAAACTGCCATTTTGAGAAAAGCTTTTAGCGCAAACTAAACAATTAAATGGTTTTTCACCTGTGTGCGTTCTCGTGTGTTGAGTCAAATGGGCCTTGAGAGAAAAGCTTTTACCACAAACTGAACAATGAAATGTTTTCTCTCCTGTGTGTGTTCTCATGTGTCGCGGCAAAGTGCTATTTTGAGAAAAGCTTTTGCCACAAACTGAACAATTAAATGGTCTTTCTCCACTGTGCGTTCTCATGTGTTGAGTCAAACTGCTTTTGTGAGAAAAGTTTTTAGCACAAACTGAACATTTGAATGGTCTTTCTCCTGTGTGCGTTCTCATGTGTTCTGTCAAACTGCTCTTTCTCGTACATCTTGCACCACAAACTAAACAGCTTAAAAATGTTTTACATGTCTTGTTTTTAGAACATTTAGAGTCCTTGTTGTCAGTGTGAGTCCTCATATGACCATCAGAGTCTGTATCGGTGCTCAAAGTCACTTCAACCTCGTCTTCAGCCTCACTATCTGATAGTGGAGCTAAGAGGTTGTCTACTTGTGGTATCTCTTCATCATCTTCAGTCTTCACAGAGACAACAGTCAGTGGCAACTTGGTGAGATCAGCTTCCTGTGGTCCAAGCAGACACTCTTCCTCCTGAGTAATCCAGAGTTCCTCCTCTTCCTCTTTAAAGTGGGGGGGCTGGGAAGCTTCCTGCTTCAAAGTAGAGCTCCCCGTCTGCAGCTGAGGCGGCGTTTTTTTAGGATGACCAATCAGCTGCTGGACATCTAAGGAACACATACGTTCATTGTGTTACGTTATGATGCATAACCTGCGTTGTTCATAGGGCTGGGCAATTATACCAACGTGATCGATTACCATTATTAATTTAAAGGAGAACATTATCACCAGACCTATGTAAGCGTCAATATATACCTTGATGTTGCAGAAAAAAGACCATATATTTTTTTTAACCGATTTCCGAACTCTAAATGGGTGAATTTTGGCGAAATAAACGCCTTTCTAATATTCGCTCTCGGAGCGATGACGTCACAACGTGGCGTCACATCGGGAAGCAATCCGCCATTTTCTCAAACACCGAGTCAAATCAGCTCTGTTATTTTCCGTTTTTTCGACTGTTTTCCGTACCTTGGAGACATCATGCCTCATCGGTGTGTTGTCGGAGGGTGTAACAACACGAACAGGGACGGATTCAAGTTGCACCAGTGGCCCAAAGATGCGAAAGTGGCAAGAAATTGGACGTTTGTTCCGCACACTTTACCGACGAAAGCTATGCTACGACAGAGATGGCAAGAATGTGTGGATATCCTGCGACACTCAAAGCAGATGCATTTCCAACCATAAAGTCAAAGAAATCTGCCGCCAGACCCCCATTGAATCTGCCGGAGTGTGTGAGCAATTCAGGGACAAAGGTCCTCGCTAACACGGCAAGCATGACGGCAGTTTGTTCCCGCAGACGAGCGAGCTAAACCCCCTATCGACCCTAGCTTCCCTGGCCTGCTGACATCAACTCCAAAACTGGACAGATCAGCTTTCAGGAAAAGAGCGCGGATGAGGGTATGTCTACAGAATATATTAATTGATGAAAATTGGGCTGTCTGCACTCTCAAAGTGCATGTTGTTGCCAAATGTATTTCATATGCTGTAAACCTAGTTCATAGTTGTTAGTTTCCTTTAATGCCAAACAAACACAAACCAATCGTTGGTTAGAAGGCGATCGCCGAATTCGTCCTCGCTTTCTCCCGTGTCGCTGGCTGTCGTGTCGTTTTCATCGGTTTCGCTTGCATACGGTTCAAACCGATATGGCTCAATAGCTTCAGTTTCTTCTTCAATTTCGTTTTCGCTACCTGCCTCCACACTACAACCATCCGTTTCAATACATGCGTAATCTGTTGAATCGCTTAAGCCGCTGAAATCCGAGTCTGAATCCGAGCTAACAAACGTCCAATTTCTCGCCACTTTCGCATCTTTGGGCCACTGGTGCAACTTGAATCCGTCCCTGTTCGTGTTGTTACACCCTCCGACAACACACCGACGAGGCATGATGTCTCCAAGGTACGGAAAACAGTTGAAAAAACGGAAAATAACAGAGCTGATTTGACTCGGTGTTTGAGAAAATGGCGGATTGCTTCCCGATGTGACGTCACAACAGTGACGTCATCGCTCCGAGAGCGAATATTAGAAAGGCGTTTAATTCGCCAAAATTCACCCATTTAGAGTTCGGAAATCGATTAAAAAAATATACCGGTATGGTCTTTTTTCTGCAACATCAAGGTATATATTGACGCTTACATAGGTCTGGTGATAATGTTCCCCTTTAAAGATCCAGCCTATCCTTTTTTTTTATGCTTTTAACGTTAAATATTTTCTGCACTTTATGGGTTTGTTCTGCAAATTTGGTTGTACTGCTCAGGATCTTTCTGTGTGGAGTTTGCATGTTCTCCCCGTGACTGCGTGGGTTCCCTCCGGCTTCCTCCCGCCTCCAAAGACATGGGACGGTATATAGCTCGGTTGGTGGAGCGGCCGTGCCAGCAACTTGAGGGTTGCAGGTTCGATCCCCGCTTCCACCATCCTAGTCACTGCCGTTGTGTCCTTGGGCAAGACACTTTACCCACCTGCTCCCAGTGCCACCCACACTGGTTTAAATGTAACTTAGATATTGGGTTTCACAATGTAAAGCGCTTTGAGTCACTTGAGAAAAAGCGCTATATAAATGTAATTCACTTCACTTCACTTCACATGCACCTGGGGATAGGCTCCTCCCACCTCCAAAGACATGCACCTGGGGATAGGCTCCTCCCACCTCCAAAGACATGCACCTGGGGATAGGCTCCTCCCACCTCCAAAGACATGCACCTGGGGATAGGCTCCTCCCACCTCCAAAGACATGCACCTGGGGATAGGCTCCTCCCACCTCCAAAGACATGCACCTGGGGATAGGCTCCTCCCACCTCCAAAGACATGCACCTGGGGATATGTTGATTGGCAACACTAAATGGTCCCTAGTGTGTGAATGTGAGTGTGAATGTTGTCTGTCTATCTGTGTTGGCCCTGTGATGAGGTGGCGACTTGTCCAGGGTGTACCCTGCCTTCCCCCCCCCCACCCCACAGCCCCCCCGCTACCCCAAATGGGACAAGTGACTTGATGACACTTGTGGAGAACTTCCCAAACACAAGTTGACAGTAATGAAATTATTCTTGTTCTTTATTACCTGCAATCCTCTGCACGTTGATGTAGACATGTGGTCCAGTCTTCTCTTCACACACTGCACATCTCTTACTCTTACCCAACATCTCTTCGTTCAAAACAATATTTTCTTCCACTTTCTTCATTTGACTTTTGCATTCTTTCATCTCCTCTGATGTGAACTCCACTGCCTTCTTCAAGCTAACAATCATGGCGGCTCTTTCTTTACGTTCTTCTACAAAGTCGGCTAATTTCTGACACACGCTCTTGCCTGGGCTTACGGTCGCCTTCAAAATGACGTTGTTGGAAATTTCAACTAGGTCGTCTCTATCTGCGGTTTTCGTCTTTTTCTGCGTTGCTGATTCTCTTTCACTTTCTCTTTTAGCGGACGTCGCCATCTCAGCATAGCAGTAGTCGTCCATCTTCTATCACGTCTTCAATCTTCACTTCAGCTAACACTCCATCGCTTCAAACTCAACGTTTGTTTCGTGGGCTTTAGAAAAGACGGATATTTGAGGAGCTACATCGCTGGAAGATGGTACATTTTAAAACTTCTCGCAAAGCCACAGCCGCCCAGACCGCCATCTTGGTCTTTGAGCGGCTTGATCCGTTTGCGCATGCGCTAAAAGTTACAATGCATGATGGGACCATAGACAATAGTAGACGCAGCATTGGCTGCTGTGACGCGAGAAATTGGGCCGCCATCTTGAAGTGGTGAGGACGCGCCAGTGAGCAGCCTAAAGTGACAGTTGACAGGTAGAAAACAAAGATGGTGTTCAGCGTTTTCCTGCTCAAATGAGCGGACTGTTGAAAATGGGAATCGGGGGATTACTTTTCACAAGTAAGATTTAACATTAACGTACTATTGGTTGTATTTTGTGAAAATAATATTACCACAGAGTTGAGAAGGACAGTGACGTGCGGTGAGGTTGATGGCTGGTGAGGCACTGACTTCATCACAGTCAGATTTACAAACATATGAACCCTAAAGAGTATCTTATTCACCATTTGATTGGCAGCAGTTAACGGGTTATGTTTAAAAGCTCATACCAGCATTCTTCCCTGCTTGGCACTCAGCATCAAGGGTTGGAATTGGGGGTTAAATCACCAAAAATGATTCCCGGGCGCGGTGCCGCTGCTGCCCACTGCTCCCCTCACCTCCCAGGGGGTGAACAAGGGGATGGGTCAAATACAGACGACAAATTTCATTACACCTAGTGTGTGTGTGACAATCATTGGTACTTTAACTTAACTTTAACTTTACACATACAAACTGTAGCACACAAAAAAGCACATTTACGGTAATTAAAAAAACGTTATTATGGTCTTACCTTTACTTATGAATTAAGTCCATGCGCCGCAACTAAAGCCCTCACTTAAACTTTCCACGTGCAAGATTGAATCTATTTAAAAAAGTGGAACCGAGGGTTTATAAATGTCGCCTATACTGTATGAAACTACAAAATAACAAACACGGAGGCTCCAGTTTACACGAGGACCACTTTATTTACCTTCTTTCAAAAACTTTCGCTCCACTCCAACGTGTCATCACTTCCGCTTTTAGCGCCTTCAAAATAAGAGCTCAAGGCATATACTGTATAACAGCGCATAACAGGAACTTAACATCACAAAGAGGAAAGCCCATAAAAATAGGTTACAAAAGTTATTTAATAAGAAGTCAAAAAGTGCAAAAACAATAATGTTCGTGTTGGAGGAGTTGTGAATTAGATACACCTGCAGTCTGCAGGTGTACCTAATGTTGTGGCCCTGCAGTCATTCACAACTCCTCCAACACGAACATTATTGTTTTTGCACTTTTTGGCTTCTTATGAAATAACTTTTTTAAATAGATTCAATCTTGCACGTGGAAAGTTTAAGTGTGGGCTTTAGTTGATATAACAATTCTACGGCGGGGGTGCAGGAGGCGGGATTACTGGGGCCTCAGCCAGTGCGTCTTTTGCAGCCGTTTTATGATCGCTCAGCACAAGAAATACGTTACACACATACAGTTGTTGACAAAATACACTGTACATTATATACCTCATCTAACTAAACTATGGAAATGTATAATATCATTCATATAGCAATACAGTCTCACTGCACAGCAGACCAGCAGTTAGCTGAGTCCGGAATCCATGTTGAGGCACTGAGTGACGTGCCTCAACTGGCTGCTGTTCACCGCACCGTCTCTTCTCAGTATTTGAACGGCAAACGTGAAAATTCAGCGATTTTGAATAAAAATAATCTAAAACTGGTGAAGTTAAATGGAAAATAACTTTATAGTATAATCACTGGATACATATAACAATTTAATTAAATTTTTTTTCTTTTTACATTTTTTTTCTTTCCATGATGGCAGGTGAGGCCCTGCCTCACCTGCCTCTAGTGACTGCACGTCGCTGGTAAATACATTTTCCATCCGTTTGTATAGGAGTGCCTTATTTTGCGGAATATTTGATTACTATTTATTTTGTAATCAGTCTGACCTAAGCCTTGATGATAATGAATGTGTTGATCACAAAGATTATCAATTGGACAAGGCTCATCCTATTAAATTGTAAGTACAGGGTGACACAAAAAAAGCGTTCATCACCTAAACTTGAACAACTTTTGAAATAATTAATCAATTCTTTTTATTTTCCAGATTTACCAAGAAGAATTAATGTTCTAAAAGTTTAGAAAATTTCAACTTCGAGATGCCATAAACTGCTGAACAAAAGACATTTATAGTTGAGGCCTATTTTCGGCTGAATTCTATCCACGCGGCTCAATTGCAATTCAAAGAATGTCGTGAATTTCCTGCCCACACAATGATCTACAGATGGGTCAACAAGTTCCGAACCCATGGGACTGTTAATAACCTCAATCGTAAAGATACTAACAGACAATCACACTCTGTACGACCGAAATCATCAAGGACACCACAGAACGTTGATGCAGTCAGAGACTCTGTTGTTCGCAGCCCACGCAAGTCTGTGCGTCGACAAAGTCAGGAGCTTGGAATGAACTGGGAGCCTGTGCGGATAATTTTGATCGCAGATCTCGACCTCTATCCTTACAGGATACAGATTAAACAAAAGCTTACACCTGCCGACATGAGGAAACGAGTGATCATGTGCCAGTGGTTTTGCGATAAGATTGACGCTGTGCCAGACTTCCTTGACAATGTCTGGTTTTCGGATGGTGCACATTTTCTGCTGTCAGGTCATGTGAACACTAAGAACAACATCTTCTGGGGTAGCACACCCCCTGAGTACTGTCTGCAAAGGCCAGTACACTCTGTCAAGTGCACTGCATGGGTCGCCATCTCCAAACATGGTATGATTGGACCATTCCGGTTCGAGGACGACAACGAGCGGTTTGTGACAATCAACACCGAGCAATATGTTCAGGTGCTTGGCAAATTCTGGACAGCACTTGGTCGACGAAGAGGGGTCGTCAGGGACCTCCAGTGGTTCCAACAGGATGGTGCCACCCCCCACACCTCAAACGAACCATTGGCATGGCTACAGCATCATTTCCCTGACCGACTGATCAGCCGCAGGTGTGACCCGGAGTGGTCGCCGCAATCACTGGACTTGAACGCCCCAGATTTCTATCTGTGGGGATACCTTAAGGACAGGGTGTATGGCAACAACCCCCAGACTACCCCTGATCTGAAGGCAGCAATCACAGCAGCAATAAGAGCGATCCCAAGGGAAGAATGTGGGAGGGTCATCGAGAACTTTACCCGCCGGATCCAAATGTGCTTGCAGCAACGGGGAGCTCATTTAGAGCACATTTTTTGAGCGTCAGTTAAACAAAGAGTTTTTGTGGTACAGACTTGAAACTTTAGAGATGTCTGCTACATAGACTTAACCTAATGTAGCTGAATTTTTGTGTTAATCTAAATAACATTTAGGAAGTTATTCGATTTTTATTGATGACGTTTTTTTGTGTCACCCTGTATGTTAGTTATAATTATTAAAAGTAGGATTAATAATTCCTGTTCATTTTTGGAGTGGGCCCCTCAGTGGTGGAAAAATGGGGCCCAGAGGTAAAAAAAAGTTGCGAACCCCTGTTCTAGTGGTGTTAAATGCAGAGAATGTAAGTAGGTAGACTTGAACAAATCCACACTTACAGTATTTTCCACCTGTATTTAATGCCAGTCCAATTACCTTTCCTAATTATTGAACACCATTCTTAAACACGTAATGCATCAAATGTTTAGATTTTCACCAACAAACAAGCCATTGGTCATTGATGGAATGAATGACTTTTTATCAAGTATAATATTTGCATGACATAATCCATATTGCATGAGTGTATGTCTTCCAACATTCCAGTACACCGGTAATATATATATCTTTTTAAAGGGCAGCATCCACTTTTTTGCAACATTCGTTATTTCAGAATGCATTCAATATTTTTATTATAAAGTACGGGAGTTTAGTTCAAAATGTGGCATGAATACACAATGAGGTGTTGAAACATCACAAGTCGTAAACCTTGTAATTTACACTGTGCATATTACACAACATGAACACAATTGGTTTGACAATCTTTTTTGGACAGGAAAACTTGTATACTCTGTTGTGTGCGAGCAGTCACTTCTTACACAAGTAATGATTGCCACCATTTGAGCATCTAAAAGATGATTCCCCCTTCATGTGTGAGCTCGAGAATCTTTCACAACAAACAGTTCTCGCCTGTGGAAATGGTTCCAATAGAAATACCGGTAAATGTTAGTTCACAAAGGGAAAACAGTTGTTAAAAAACAAAACGTTACCATTAACGTCAGCAACTGGAGAAAATATTTGACTTGCAACTGGAAGTCACCTGCAAATACTAACCTTGTATTTTATTTACAGTATATATTAAAAGCAAATGACCAGCATGGTATGTCAGAATAATTGTATCTAAGTTATCACAAAACTTTGTGTGGCCATGAGTTCCCTGCGAGAGGACAAAAGCTGTATTTGATCCTACCAAGCAAAAGCCTTGTAAAATTCTGTGTAGGATGGGAAGCGACATGAAGGCGTCGTTTTTTTAATGTATTGTAATCCAAAGGAAGCAGGACCTGAACCCCCTCCAGGCACCTTTTCTTTGAACTGTTTTACGACCTTTTCTTTGAACTGTTTTGTAACCAAAGGCGATGGCTGTTTACGACCGCCCTCCCTTAGAAACAGCTGTTGCCATGTAATCAGGGAAATTCCAAATAAAAGAGGAGGCATACAATCTTTCGTCAGAACGTGGGACGACACTGTACCAGAGTACAGTGTATACGCATTTCTCCTCAATTGAGCTAAATTGAATTCTGTCTCTGTTTAATTCCTTGCTTCTTGTCTTGTTTAATAGATGTCATCAGTGTTTGAACCTGACACGGTATACCACAGCTCTCATTAACGTCCATCAAACATTTTACTTACGGATGCACAGATAAATCTAACTTTGACTTTCAAAGATTATTGTTTAGGTCATGTAACATCCAAATATAAATAAATTATGTGTCTCCATACTTTTGTACTTTTACTCCTTGCAAGAGTAGAAAAAAATGTGGTGGCTAGTTTGAAAAGTATTTCTTCTTGAGGGGTGTATGCATCCACTCCATCATATTTAGCTTTTTTGGTGCTATCTGGCTTGTATTTACACCGCTAAACCTTTAAAATATGCTCACATCTGCACTGTTAAAAAGTAAATAAACAATAGCCATATTGAATGTTTGTTACCTGGGAGGGGGACGGACTCCAGGTCACATAGTTGCAACCTACAAAATTCAGAGAATATTTTTTTCACCGCAAACTAAATGTTTTTTTCTTCCGTATTTGTTCTTATTTGAACAGGCAATTATTTATTCACCATAAACTTAATAGCTGATTAGTTTTCATTTGTGTCTTACCCTGTCTGCATTATGAGGAAATATTCTAAACAATCTGAACAACAAAAGTTTTTTTATCCCGTGTGTGTTCTAATAGGATAAGAAAATGGCTCCCTTGAGTAAAACTTTTAACTTTTCAATGCTTTTCCTTCTGTGTGCGCTCTCATGTGTTGAGTCAAATTACTTTTTTGTGTAAAGCTTTTACCACACGCTGAACAATGGAATGGTTTTTCTCCTGTGTGTGTTCTCATGTGTTCAATTAAATGGCTCTTTTTAGTGCATCTTTTGTCACACACTGTACAACATAATATTTTTTCTCCTGTGTGTGTGGTCACGTGTTGAGTCAAATGAGCCTTGAAAGAAAAGCTCGCGCCACAAACTGAACAAATGAATGGTTTTTCTCCTGTGTGTGTTCGAATGTGTTGAGTCAAACTGCCTTTTTGAGTAAAGCTTTTATGACAAACTAAACAGCTGAAGGGCTTTTCTCCCGTGTGAGTTCTCATGTGTTGAGTCAAATGGGGCTTTAGGGTAAAGTATTTACCGCAAACTGAACAATTGTATGTTTTTTCTCCTGAGTGTATTCTAATGTGTTGAGTCAAACTGGCCTTGAGAGTAAAGCTTTTACCGCACACTGAACAACTAAATGTTTTTTCCCCCGTGTGTGTTCTCATGTGTTCAGTCAAATGGCTTTTCCTACCGCATCTCGTGCCACAAACTGAACAGACAAACGGTTTTTCTCCTGTGTGAATTCTCATGTGTTCAGTCAAATGGCTCTTTATAGTACATCTTGTGCCACAAACTGAACATATAAATGGTTTTTCTCCAGTGTGTGTTCTCATGTGTTGTGTCAATTTGCCTTTTTGAGTAAAGCTTTTACCACAAACTGAACAATTAAATGGTTTTTCTCCCGTGTGTGTTCTCAAATGTTTAGTCAAATTGCCCTTCAATGAAAAGCTTTTGGCACATACCGAACAACTAAAGGGTTTTTCTCCTGTGTGCTTTCTCATGTGTTGAGACAAATTGCTCTTTCGATTAAAACTTTTAGCACAAACTGAGCAGCTCAAACGTTTTTTGCCTGTCTTATTTTTAGAGCATTCAGAGTTTTTGTTGTCTGTGTCAGTCCTCATGTCATCTTCACAGTCTGTATCGCTGCTCAAAGTTTCTTCAACCTCGTCTTCAGTCTCACTATCTGATAGTGGAGCTAAGAGGTTGTCTACTTGTGGTTTCTCTTCATCATCTTCAGTCTTCACAGCGACAACAGTCAGTGGCAACTTGGTGAGATCAATTTCCTGTGGTCCTAGAAGACACTCTCCCTCCTGAGTGATCCAGAGTTCTTCCTCTTCCTCTTTAATGTGGGGAGGCTGTGAAGCCTCTTGCTTCAAAATTAAGCTACCCACTGATTGAGAGGGAAGTTTTTCTGAATGACCAATCAGCTGCTGGACGTCTGCAGAACACAACACAACACAAACACACATGAGTTGTTTCTCCTTGAACTCGCTACCCACTTTCTTCTATGTACTGTATGTGTGTGTAATGTTTTCATGGACATTAATTTAGTGCCTTGCCAGAACATCGGACCAATATTTACAAAACCAGCAAAGTTATTGAGTTTATTGAGGGCCACATCGCATCAGAGGGTCGCTTGTAACAGTGAAAAATGTATGAATTTGCCTCTGGATTTCATTATTAATGATATCTCCTGCTGGCCCCACTATGAACTGGACTCTCACACTATTATGTTAGATCCACTATGGACTGGACTCTCACACTATTATGTTAGATCCACTATGGACTGGACTCTCACACTATTATGTTAGATCCACTATGGACTGGACTCTCACTATTATGTTAGATCCACTATGGACTGAACTCTCACGGTATTATGTTAGAGCCACTATGGACTGGACTCTCACACTATTATGTTAGATCCACTATGGACTGGACTTTCACACTAGTATGTTAGATCCACTATGGACTGGACTCTCACTATTATGTTAGATCCACTATGGACTGGACTCTCACTTTTATGTTAGATCCACTATGGACTGGACTTTCACACTATTATGTTAGATCCACTATGGACTGGACTCTCACTATTATGTTAGATCCACTATGGACTGGACTCTCACTATTATGTTAGATCCACTATGGACTGGACTCTCACTATTATGTTAGATCCACTATGGACTGGACTCTCACTTTTATGTTAGATCCACTATGGACTGGACTTTCACACTATTATGTTAGATCCACTATGGACTGGACTCTCACTATTATGTTAGATCCACTATGGACTGGACTCTCACTATTATGTTAGATCCACTATGGACTGGTCTCTCACTATTATGCTAGAACCACTATGGACTGGATTCTCACTATTATTTTAGATCCACTATGGACTGGACTCTCACTATTATGTTGGATCCACTATGGACTGGACTCTCACACTATTATGTTAGATCCACTATGGACTGGACTCTCACACTATTATGTTAGATCCACTACGGACTGGACTCTCACACTATTATGTTAGATCCACTATGGACTGGACTCTCACACTATTATGTTAGATCCACTATGGACTGGACTCTCACACTATTATGTTAGATCCACTATGGACTGAACTCTCACTATTATGTTAGATCCACTATGGACTGGACTCTCACTATTATTTTAGATCCACTATGGACTGGACTCTCACACTATTATGTTAGATCCACTATGGACTGGACTTTCACACTATTATGTTAGATCCACTATGGACTGGACTCTCACACTATTATGTTAGATCCACTATGGACTGGACTCTCACACTATTATGTTAGATCCACTATGGACTGGACTTTCACACTATTATGTTAGATCCACTATGGACTGGACTCTCACACTATTATGTTAGATCCACTATGGACTGGACTCTCACTATTATGTTGGATCCACTATGGACTGGACTCTCACTATTATGTTAGATCCACTATGGACTGGACTCTCACACTATTATGTTAGATCCACTATGGACTGGACTCTCACATTATTATGTTGCATCCACTATGGACTGGACTCTCACACTATTATGTTAGATCCACTATGGACTGGACTCTCACACTATTATGTTAGATCCACTATGGACTGGACTCTCACTATTATGTTAGATCCACTATGGACTGAACTCTCACACTATTGTGTTAGATCCACTATGGACTGGACTCTCACACTATTATGTTAGATCCACTATGGACTGGACTCTCACACTATTATGTTAGATCCACTATGGACTGGACTTTCACACTATTATCTTAGATCCACTATGGACTGGACTTTCACACTATTATCTTAGATCCACTATGGACTGGACTCTCACTAAACGAGGATGTTGTTGTGGCTTGTGCAGCCCTTTGAGACACTTGTGATTTAGGGCTATATAAGTAAACATTGATTGATTGATTGATATAAATTGTTTTAAGTAGACTTACGATTTTACAGTAAAAACTTTACATTTACAAAATTTTACTGTAATATATATAGTTCTGGTTTTTTTTACAACATTTTACGGTAAATGGAAAAATAGTACCACGGTTTTGTTTCTTACGGAAAAAGCTGGCAGCTTAGTTGCCAGAATTTTTGTGTTAAATTGACATGAGTTTTTTCAACATTATATTGTTCATGGAAAAACAGTAAAAGTTCCTTGTTTATTCTGGAAAAGTAGCTGCCAGTTTTTCTACCGTAAAAACAAATGTATCGTTTTTCCATTTACAGTAATGCACTGTTTAAAAACAAGATTTTACAGTCCAATTATGGCAGCTCAGTTAACAGAATTTTAACGCAAAAAATTGTAGGTTTTTGTCATTTGTATTCATTTGAAGGGTAGTTTGCTGTAAAATCATACATCAAGCAGATATTTCAATATTTATTTTTATTTAGACAAATGTTTTGGAAAGTATGATAATATATAATAATAAAGGACTCCTCAACGATGGACGCTTTTGACCTTCCTTTTTTTCCAATAACACCTGGTGTCGAACTTTGAGATCGGCCCCAGTCCACAAAAACATTTCAACATCTCACCCAAGTTAATTGGGCATACATGCACGCACCCGCCCCTCCCCCAATCAACGCCTTCATTACTGCTTAATTCCTCTTCGGGGTTGTGGACGGCTGAGTAGCGCTTTATCCCCAAATCCCCCAACCCCTCTGTTGCGAGTTGTTGTGATTACATGCATCATGTTTATGTGTGCTATGCTATGTGAGGTTTTTTCCTTGGACTCAGTCTGGACCCCTCCCTAGGGTCCAGCCTTGGACTGATACTTTTTTTACTCTTCCCCCTTTCCCAATGTCACTTTTTTGCAACCTTCTTTAAGGAGCGCCGTAAGTGGCTGATCCCTTGGCGGTCCCGTCTTGTCCCCCCTTGTAACGTATGTCTGCTCTGAAAATGTAATTTCAGTTCTAATGTGTCTTGTACATGTTAAAGAATGGACAATAATAGAGCATCTTGAATCTTGATCTTCTTGAATCTTGAATATACTGTAATATTCGATACACAATTGTACTGTTAAGGGGAAACATTATCACAATTTCAGAAGGGTTAAAACCATTAAAAATCAGTTCCCAGTGGCTTATTTTATTTTTCGAAGTTTTTTCAAAATTTTACCCATCACGCAATATCCCTAAAAAAAGCTTCAAAGTGCCTGATTTTAACCATCGTTATATACACCCGTCCATTTTCCTGTGACGTCACACAGTGATGCCAATACAAACAAACATGGCGGATAGAACAGCAAGGAATAGCGACATTAGCTCGGATTCAGACTCGGATTTCAGCGGCTTAAGCGATTCAACAGATTACGCATGTATTGAAACGGATGGTTGTAGTGTGGAGGCAGGTAGCGAAAACCAAATTGAAGAAGAAACTGAAGCTATTGAGCCATATCGGTTTGAACCGTATGCAAGCGAAACCGACGAAAACGACACGACAGCCAGCGACACGGGAGAAAGCGAGGACGAATTCGGCGATCGCCTTCTAACCAACGATTGGTATGTGTTTGTTTGGCATTAAAGGAAACTAACAACTATGAACTAGGTTTACAGCATATGAAATACATTTGGCAACAACATGTACTTTGAGAGTGCAGACAGCCCAGTTTTCATCAATTAATATATTCTGTAGACATACCCTCATCCACTCTCTTTTCCTGAAAGCTGATCTGTCCAGTCCAGTTGGAAATGCATCTGCTTTGAGTGTCGCAGGATATCCACACATTCTTGCCATCTCTGTCGTAGCATAGCTTTCGTCGGTAAAGTGTGCGGAACAAACGTCCAATTTCTTGCCACTTTCGCATCTTTGGGCCACTGGTGCAACTTGAATCCGTCCCTGTTCGTGTTGTTACACCCTCCGACAACACACCGACGAGGCATGATGTCTACAAGGTACGAAAAACAGTCGAAAAAACGGAAAATAACAAAGCTGATTTGACTCAGTGTTTGAGAAAATGGCGGATTGCTTCCCGATGTGACGCCACGTCATCGCTCCGAGAGCGAATAATAGAAAGGCGTTTAATTCGCCAAAATTCACCCATTTAGAGTTCGGAAATCGGCTTAAAAATATATGGTCTTTTTTCTGCAACATCAAGGTATATATTGACGCTTACATAGGTCTGGTGATAATGTTCCCCTTTAAAGTTTAAAAGGTATGCAATTTCAAGCAGTACATATATTTTTTTCTGTCAAAATGAAAAAAATCCATTACATTTGGTGAGAAAATATGAAGTACTTTATTGACACATCATTTCCAGGTGTTTGCGGGCCAGATACAATGATGTTGCGGCCCAGATCTGGCCCCCTGGACCCTGAGTTTGACACCCGTGACTTAGATGAAAAGAGACCACAGATTTCTAACAAAGACATTCCGGCACTTACAGTCTGAGATCCTGAAGTTACAAAGGTCATTAGAGCAGTAAAAGGAGTTCAGAAGCACAACTCGAACACGCACTCAACTGTAAGAGAACTACAAGCTTGTGATAATCACAGATCTAAAAAGGACAGACACAAGAAAGAAAAGAAGACTAAGTTACACGCTTGTGATAATCAAAGATCTAAAAAGGATAGACACAAGAAAGAAAAAGGAGACTAAGCAAATGTTACCAGCTACCAAATAGCAACAAGCTGTACTCACTCGATTCTTTCCCAAACAAGGACAAAACTCTTAAGGTGGAGAAAGACTACACGGTTGAGCCTGTCCTCATCCAGTCCAACACCCAACAGTTCTTCCACAAAAACAGACAACAATGGCACGCTCCTAGGAGAAACCTTCACAAGGGTGACACAGTCGAAACACGGCCGAGATTTGTGTGGAGACACGGTCGAGTCTTAGAGACTATTCAGTAAGGATGGACTTGTAAGACGGGCCTAGATGGAGGCTGAAATCTTAACCAAAAGGATTTTTGATTGATTGATTGAGAAGTTTATTGACATCTTAAAGGGGAACATTATCACCAGACCTATGTAAGCGTCAATACATACCTTGATGTTGCAGAAAAAAGACCATATATTTTTTTAACCGATTTCCGAACTCTAAATGGGTGAATTTTGGCGAATTAAACCCCTTTCTAATATTCGCTCTCAGAGCGTTGTGACATCACATCGGGAAGCAATCTGCCATTTTCTCAAACACCGAGTCAAATCAGCTCTGTTATTTTCCGTTTTTTCAACTGTATTCCGTACCTTGGAGACATCATGCCTCGTCGGTGTGTTGTCGGAGGGTGTAACAACACGAACAGGGACGGATTCAAGTTGCACCAGTGGCCCAAAGATGCCAAAGTGGCAAGAAATTGGAATTTTGTTCCGCACACTTTACCGACGAAAGCTATGCTACGACAGAGATGGCAAGAATGTGTGGATATCCTGCGACACTCAAAGCAGATGCATTTCCAACGATAAAGTCAAAGAAATCTGCCGCCAGACCCCCATTGAATCTGTCAGAGTGTGTGAGCAATTCAGGGACAAAGGACCTCGGTAGCACGGCAAGCAATGGCGGCAGTTTGTTCCCGCAGACGAGCGAGCTAAACCCCCTGGATGTCTTGGCTCACACCGTCCCGAAGATGATCAAGAGAAGAATATCGACCCTAGCTTCCCTGGCCTGCTGACATGAGGGTATGTCTACAGAATATATTAATTGATGAAAATTGGGCTGCCTGCACTCTCAAAGTGCATGTTGTTGCCAAATGTATTTCATATGCTGTAAACCTAGTTCATAGTTGTTAGTTTCCTTTAATGCCAAACAAACACATACCAATCGTTGGTTAGAAGGCGATCGCCGAATTGGTCCTCGCTTTCTCCCGTGTCGCTGGCTGTCGTGTCGTTTTCGTCGGTTTCGCTTGCATACGGTTCAAACCGATATGGCTCAATGGCTTCAGTTTCTTCTTCAATTTCGTTTTCGCTACCTGCCTCCACACTACAACCATCCGTTTCAATACATGCGTAATCTGTTGAATCGCTTAAGCCGCTGAAATCCGAGTCTGAATCCGAGCTAATGTCGCTATAGCTTGCTGTTCTTTCCGCCATGTTTGTTTGTGTTGGCTTCACTATGTGACGTCACAGGAAAATGGACGGGTGTATATAACGATGGTTAAAATCAGGCACTTTGAAGCTTTTTTTAGGGATATTGCGTGATGGGTAAAATTTTGAAAAACACTTCGAAAAATATAATAAGCCACTGCGAACTGATTTTTAATGGTTTTAACAATTCTGAAATTGTGATAATGTTCCCCTTTAAAGAATTTAATCCATGTAATGCTTTAAAAAGACAAATGGATGGCCCAAAATGCTTGTTTCCATTGTGGTTCACATTTGATACATTCAATAATACAAGTTATATAACCTGTAACATGTATATAAAGAAAAATACGTAAAAAAATAGAAAAATGATGTACATATACACAGTATACATGTCAGGGGATTTGAAGAACAATATATACAAAAAAATGGGGGCGGGGGCTGGGGGGTACATACACTATGTACATGACTGTGGAGGGGGGCCTGCAGCGAAACGGGGTGTGCCAGGACTGGCTTCGAGATCAGCGACAGGTGCATAGATGGCCCACCTGGGCCTGGTTATCTAATCAAATGTCGCTCTGTTAAAAGGCAGCAGCCGGAGAGGAGAGAGGGGTTGGAGCTGGGGAAGAGCGAGAGCAAGAAACAGCCAGAAAAAGACAATTGCCGAAAAGCACCTGAGAGACTGAACTATTGAAAAATAAAACAGTGTTCTAAACCCTGAAACGGAACTGTCATGTCACTGCTTGGTGGTCCGAGGAACCCGGAGGAGAGAAACCTCCACAATGACACTATGGATGAACGCATAAAGAAAATATCTGCAGTGGAACATCCAGTTCAACACTTAGTTCTGCTTTTAGAAGCTGCTAAAATCAAAGCAAATGGTTTCTTCTTGCAAGCAACGTCTTTTTCATGGACGCCCCTGCTTATTTCAGCACGACAATGCCAACTCATATTCTGCGTGGCATCGTAGGAAAAGAGCGTGGGTACTAGACTGGCCTGCCTGTAGTCCAGACCTGCCTCCCATTGAAAATGTGTGGCGCATTATGAAGCCTAAAATACCACAACGGAGACCCCGGACTGTTGAACAACTTAAAGGGGAACATTATCACAATTTCAGAAGGGTTAAAACCATTAAAAATCAGTTCCCAGTGGCTTATTTTATTTTTCGAAGTTTTTTTCAAAATTTTACCCATCACGCAATATCCCTAAAAAAAGCTTCGAAGTGCCTGATTTTAACCATCGTTATATACACCCGTCCATTTTCCTGTGACGTCACACAGTGATGCCAATACAAACAAACATGGCGCATAGAACAGCAAGCTATAGCGACATTAGCTCGGATTCAGACTCGGATTTCAGCGGCTTAAGCGATTCAACAGATTACGCATGCATTGAAACGGATGGTTGTAGTGTGGAGGCAGGTAGCGAAAACGAAATTGAAGAAGAAACTGAAGCTATTGAGCCATATCGGTTTGAACCGTATGCAAGCGAAACCGACGAAAACGACACGACAGCCAGCGACACGGGAGAAAGCGAGGACGAATTCGGCGATCGCCTTCTAACCAACGATTGGTATGTGTTTGTTTGGCATTAAAGGAAACTAACAACTATGAACTAGGTTTACAGCATATGAAATACATTTGGCAACAACATGCACTTTGAGAGTGCAGACAGCCCAATTTTCATCAATTAATATATTCTGTAGACATACCCTCATCCGTGCTCTTTTCCTGAAAGCTGATCCGTCCAGTTTTGGAGTTGATGTCAGCAGGCCAGGGAAGCTAGGGTCGATATTCTTCTCTTGATCATCTTCGGTGGCATAAGGGACGGTGTGAGCCAAGACATCCAGGGGGGTTTAGCTCGCTCGTCTGCGGGAACAAACTGCCGCCATTGCTTGCCGTGCTAGCGAGGCAGCTAGCTTTGTCCCTGAATTGCTCACACACTCCGGCAGATTCAATGGGGGTCTGGCGGCAGATTTCTTTGACTTTATGGTTGGAAATGCATCTGCTTTGAGTGTCGCAGGATATCCACACATTCTTGCCATCTCTGTCGTAGCATAGCTTTCGTGGGTAAAGTGTGCGGAACAAACGTCCAATTTCTTGCCACTTTGGCATCTTTGGGCCACTGGTGCAACTTGAATCCGTCCCTGTTGGTGTTGTTACACCCTCCGACAACACACCGACGAGGCATGATGTCTCCAAGGTACGGAAAACAGTCGAAAAAACGGAAAATAACAGAGCTGATTTGACTCGGTGTTTGAGAAAATGGCGGATTGCTTCCTGACGTGACGTCACGTTGTGACGTCATCGCTCCGAGAGCGAATATTAGAAAGGCGTTTAATTCGCCAAAATTCACCCATTTAGAGTTCGGAAATCGGTTGAAAAAATATATGGTCTTTTTTCTGCAACATCAAGGTATATATTGACGCTTACATAGGTCTGGTGATAATGTTCCCCTTTAAAAATAGACTAAAAGGAGAAGTATTGCGGAAAAAGAATATTCTAGATTGTACCTAATGTCATGACTGGTTCTATTGATTATTGACTATTTTATTGATTATGGGACAAGCAGTAGAAAATGGATGGATGGTACTTTTTCGTCACTTATTGTTTGTCTTTGGTACACTAATGTGTATATTTTAGGCCATTGGTTCTTTGTTTTATTTTTTCAAAAATATATATATACATCTATTTGTATATTGCTCTTTTTATCTTTGGTATGAACATTATTATGTAAACTTGAAGTTATTGGTTTTTTTGTTGTTGTTGCTATTTTTGTATTACAACATTTTATTATTTGATCATGTTGTACTGCCACGCTGTGACGTCCTCGCTCCGAGAGCGAATAATAGAAAGGCGTTTAATTCGCCAAAATTCACCCATTTAGAGGTCGGAAATCGGTCTTTTTTCTGCAACATCAAGGTATATATTGACGCTTACATAGGTCTGGTGATAATGTTCCCCTTTAAAAATAGACTAAAAGGAGAAGTATTGCGGAAAAAGAATATTCTAGATTGTACCTAATGTCATGACTGGTTCTATTGATTATTGACTATTTTATTGATTATGGGACAAGCAGTAGAAAATGGATGGATGGTACTTTTTCGTCACTTATTGTTTGTCTTTGGTACACTAATGTGTATATTTTAGGCCATTGGTTCTTTGTTTTATTTTTTCAAAAATATATATATATCTATTTGTATATTGCTCTTTTTATCTTTGGTATGAACATTATTATGTAAACTTGAAGTTATTGTTTTTTTTTGTTGTTGCTATTTTTGTATTACAACATTTTATTATTTGATCATGTTGTACTGCCACGTTGTGACGTCATCGCTCCGAGAGCGAATAATAGAAAGGCGTTTAATTCGCCAAAATTCACCCATTTAGAGTTCGGAAATCGGTTAAAAAAATATATGTTTTTTTTCTGCAACATCAAGGTATATATTGACGCTTACATAGGTCTGGTGATAATGTTCCCCTTTAAAAAAAATCATGACTTTCATTTTCTCATATTAAAACATTGACAGCCAAATGGAGTTTGCGGTTTTATTTTCAATGAAACGATAGTAAATACACACTCATATAGTAGTACAGTTGTTATTAGAGAGGAAATACTTATTTTAAGGTCTTTTTGTGTTCATTGGGGTTAGCTGATTTTACTTGTTTTGGAAAGTCTTGACAAGCCACATTTTCTTGTTCTATAGGGCAGGGCCGACATCCGGGCAACTGAGCTACATACGGGTTCTTCGAGCCATAGCAACCTGACTGGCGTTGAAAACAAACCGTCGCCATTACTCTTTAACCTGTCGACCTGCGCTGATTAAACCCGTCATTCTGCCTCCAAAATGCCAAAAAACGGTGTTGTTTTTGGTTGTGCAAACCACAACTGGAAACAGGGAAAACAAAGGTCGTATTTTGTTCTGCCAAAGCGTGCTAAAAGCCCACAGAGACGAGACAAATGGCTCGCAGCTTTACACCGGGAAAACGAGGACGGTTCTCACTGGAGTCCCCCAAAATCCCGGGTCGTGTGTTCGGATCACTTCGTTTCTGGTAAATATAAGGAACAAAAATCCACCTTCTTAACCACAACTTGGCTATACCGTCCATGCTAATGTTGAACCCGTTGAATTTTTACTGAATAACGTTCGACAGCTGAAGTTGTTGTTGTTGCACAACAATAACATACGGTATGAAGGCTATTTTCGAAAACCGGTTTCATTTAAATTTGCACTTAAAGGTTGGGTTTTTAAAAACCAATAAACCCTATAATTTTCATGTTGCCATTTAATCAACTTTTCAAGACAGTCGTAAAATGCTGTCTGCAAGTCTCCTTTGTTGTAATCAAACATTACTTGTAGTTGTAGCCCTCAAATCTCTCAATATTGTTTCATTTTTTCCCTCTCAGGACGACCTGTAAAGAATCCCATGCACCCTGATTATGCACCATCCATCTTACCTCACCTGCCACAGAGTGGAAAGAAGGCATCCCATAGGATGGACAGTTACGAGCGACATCAACTGACAACTTCAAAGCGTGAATCGGCAGCAGAGAACTCAAAAAGTACAAAGAAACACCGTGGGAAACGACTACCTTTCAGTGATCTAACGGAAAGGACAAATGAGTGTGAAAACATTGAGCCTGCTGCAAAAACGCCTGTAATTTTAAATAAATAATTCAGTTAAAAAAAGGAACAGTAATTCAGCAAATAATAAATCATAATACTGAACTGAATTTGAATGAGCTCTCTACAGATATAATAAATATACAGATACTGGTAGCCACCGTGTCATCCTTATTATCATTTATCAACATACCTTGGGTGATTTAACAATTTTTATGTGATTTATTCGTTAAATAACAACCGAAGCTAACAACCGACCTGGTGCGCTTGTGAGGTAGACATAAAGATTTCCAAATTCCATGTCCGGCCATTGTGTAGGATTATCAGTCCACGCATCTGCTGGAAGGCGGTAAGGGCAGTCGTTTAATCCAACTACAGAACATTTTAACTCCTATCTTAACCTAGCCTCACTGGAAAGACTATTTACATAATCATACGCCATTTAGAACAGTTTAAAATGCCGTGAAACCTCGTTAAATGCCTTTTCTGTCAATGCTGTGTTCCCTGTGAGCTGGTTTGTTTTCAACGAATTCAATATGGCGACCGGTTGCTAGGGGATTGGCAGGCGGAAGTGACGTAGGTTCGCCCTCGCCTATTGGCAGATTATTTTGCTTAGTTCAAATAAAATACTCCTAATTGTTGTATTTTTTTGTTTCTTGTTTTTGAACAGACTTTTTGCAGTGTGTGGACAACAAAGAAAGGATTTATGTACATGTGAAACATGTTTCTGTTGTGTAGATGACAATAAACTATTTGAACACTGCACATCTCTTACTCTTCCCCAACATCTCTTCCTTCACATCATTCTTTTCTTTACACAAGCGCTTGTTTTGCTCTTCCACTTTCTTCATTTGACTTTTGCATTCTTTCATCTCCTCTGATGTGAACTCCACTGCCTTCTTCAAGCTAACAATCATGGCGGCTCTTTCTTTACATTCTTCAACAAGGTCGGCTCATTTACACTTTAAGGGCTTGAAATAGCTTTCAAATGACAAAACTTCAAGTCACTCACCTTCATCTTTCGTCTTCATCTCCGTTGGTGATTTGCTGGAAGTTGATTCTCTTTCATGTTCTCTTTTAGCGGACGTCGCCATCTTAGCATAGCAGTAGTCGTCCATCTTCTATCACGTCTTCAATCTTCACTTCAGATAACACTCCAAACTCAATGCACGTTTCGTGGCTTTGGAAAATACATACATTTGAGATAATTATTGCGTATTTGCTCTGACTCTGTAAAGCTGCTATATCGTAAGCTTGAAACTTCTACGATCAGGCCCAGCCGCTCAGTCCGCCATCTTGGTCCCTTCTTCTTCTTCTTCTTCTTCTTCTTCTTCTTCTTTGTGCTTTCTGACGGGTTGCAGCCATGTCTTAAAGATGCATACTGTTGCCCCCTGCTGCATATATATATACACACACACACACATTTTTATTTATTATATATATATATATATATATATATATATATATATATATATATATATATATATATATATATATATATATATATATATATATATATATATATATCAGTGACGTGCGGTGAGGTTGATGGCTGGTGAGGCACTGACTTCATCACAGTCAGATTTACAAACATATGAACCCTAAAGAGTATCTTATTCACCATTTGATTGGCAGCAGTTAACGGGTTATGTTTAAAAGCTCATACCAGCATTCTTCCCTGCTTGGCACTCAGCATCAAGGCTTGGAATTGGGGGTTAAATCACCAAAAATTATTCCCGGGCGGGGCGCCGCTGCTGCCCACTGCTCCCCTCACCTCCCAGGGAGTGATCAAGGGGATGGGTCAAATACAGAGGACACATTTCATTACACCTAGTGTGTGTGTGACAATCATTGGTACTTTAACTTAACTTTAACTTTACACATACAAACTGTAGCACACAAAAAAGCACATTTAATTAAAAAAAAACGTTATTATGGTCTTACCTTTACTTATAAGTGCGGGAACAGTGGTGTTCGTGTTGGAGGAGTTGTGAATGAATGAAATATGAAATCCGTGCTGCAGTCTGCAGGTGTACTTAATGTTGTGTCCCTGCAGTTGTTGTTTTTGCACTTTTTGGCTTCTTGTAAAGTGACTTTTTTTGGGTGGATTCGGTCGGAGGGTTTGGGTGTGGGCTTTGGTTGGTGTGGCGCTCCCGTCAGGGGGTGCATTCTGCGGCGGGGGTGCATTAACCGGCACCAGGAGGCGGGATTACTGCGAGCCTCACACAGTGCGTCTCCGCAGCAGTTTTATGATTGCTCAGCACAAGAAATACGTTACACACATACAGTTGTTGACAAAATACACTGTACATTATATACCTCAGCTAACTAAACTATGGAAATGTATAATATAATTCATATAGCAATACGGTCTCACTGCACAGCAGGCCAGCAGTTAGCCGAGTCCGCACCGTCTCTTCTCAGTATTTGAACGGCAAATGTGAAAATTCAGCAATTTTGAATAAAAATAGTCTAAAACTGGTGAAGTTAAATGGAAAATAACTTTATAGTATAATCACTGAATACATATAACAATTTGATTTTTTTTTTCTTTTTACATTTTTTTTCTTTCCATGATGACCGCACGTCACTGATATATATATATATATATATATATATATATATATATATATATATATATATATATATATATATATATATATATATATATATATATACAAACATACATATGTATATACTGTATATTGATTGATTGAAACTTTTATTAGTAGGTTGCACAGTGAAGTACATATTGACAATTGACCACTAAATGGTAACACCCCAATAAGTTTTTCAACTTGTTTAAGTCGGGGTCCACTTAAATTGATTCATGATACAGATATATACTATCAACATAAAACAGTCATCACACAAGATAATCATCAGAGTATATACATTGAATTATTTACATTATTTACAATCCGGGGGGTGGGATGTGGAGGGGGGGGGGGGGGGGGGGTAAGATTTGGTTGATATCAGCACTTCAGTCATCAACAATTACATCATCAGAGAAATGGACATTGTATCAGTGTAGGTCTGACTCGGTAGGGTATGTACAGCGAGCAGTGAACATTGTCATGATGTGTTGTGTTAACATACCAGGCACATTCTCAGTTGGTTATTTATGCCTCATATAACGTACACTTATTCAGCCTGTTGTTCACTATTCTTTATTTATTTTAAATTGCCTTTCAAATGTCTATTCTTGGTGTTGGATTTTATCAAAAAAATTTCCCCCAAAAATGCGACTTATACTCAGGTGCGACGTAAATATGTTTTTTTCCTTCTTTATTGTGCATTTTCGGTCGGTGCGACTTATACTCCGAAGCGACTTATAGTCCGAAAAATACGGTACATACATATGTGTATATATACACACACACACACATATGTACAGGTAAAAGCCAGTAAATTAGAATATTTTGAAAAACTTGATTTATTTCAGTAATTGAATTCAAAAGGTGTAACTTGTACATTATATTTATTCATTGCACACAGACTGATGCATTCAAATGTTTATTTCATTTAATTTTGATGATTTGAAGTGGGGCTTCACGGTGGCAGAGGGGTTAGTGCATCTGCCTCACAATACGAAGGTCCTGAGTAGTCTTGGGGTCAATCCCGGGCTCGGGATCTTTCTGTGTGGAGTTTGCATGTCCTCCCCGTGACTGCGTGGGTTCCCTCCGGGTACTCCGGCTTCCTCCCACCTCCAAAGACATGCACCTGGGGATAAGTTGATTGGCAACACTAAATTGGCCCTAGTGTGTGAATGTGAGTGTGAATGTTGTCTGTCTATCTGTGTTGGCCCTGCGATGAGGTGGCGACTTGTCCAGGGTGTACCCCGCCTTCCGCCCGATTGTAGCTGAGATAGGCTCCAGCGCCCCCCGCGACCCCAAAGGGAATAAGCGGTAGAAAATGGATGGATGGATGATTTGAAGTGGCAACAAATGAAAATCCAAAATTCCGTGTGTCACAAAATTAGAATATTGTGTAAGGCTAATACAAAAAAGGGATTTTTAGAAATGTTGGCCAACTGAAAAGTATGAAAATGAAAAATATGAGCATGTACAATACTCAATACTTGGTTGGAGCTCCTTTTGCCTCAATTACTGCGTTAATGCGGCGTGGCATGGAGTCGATGAGTTTCTGGCACTGCTCAGGTGTTATGAGAGCCCAGGTTGCTCTGATAGTGGCCTTCAACTCTTCTGCGTTTTTGGGTCTGGCATTCTGCATCTTCCTTTTCACAATACCCCACAGATTTTCTATGGGGCTAAGGTCAGGGGAGTTGGCGGGCCAATTTAGAACAGAAATACCATGGTCCGTAAACCAGGCACGGGTAGATTTTGCGCTGTGTGCAGGCGCCAAGTCCTGTTGGAACTTGAAATCATCTCCATAGAGCAGGTCAGCAGCAGGAAGCATGAAGTGCTCTAAAACTTGCTGGTAGACGGCTGCGTTGACCCTGGATCTCAGGAAACAGAGTGGACCGACACCAGCTGGACTGCTGCTGAGTGGTCCAAAGTCATGTTTTCTGACGAAAGCAAATTTTGCATTTCCTTTGGAAATCGAGGTCCCAGAGTCTGGAGGAAGACAGGAGAGGCACAGGATCCACGTTGCCTGAAGTCTAGTGTAAAGTTTCCAACATCAGTGATGGTTTGGGGTGCCATGTCATCTGCTGGTGTCGGTCCACTCTGTTTCCTGAGATCCAGGGTCAACGCAGCCGTCTACCAGCAAGTTTTAGAGCACTTCATGCTTCCTGCTGCTGACCTGCTCTATGGAGATGGAGATTTCAAGTTCCAACAGGACTTGGCGCCTGCACACAGCGCAAAATCTACCCGTGTCTGGTTTACGGACCATGGCATTTCTGTTCTAAATTGGCCCGCCAACTCCCCTGACCTTAGCCCCATAGAAAATCTGTGGGGTATTGTGAAAAGGAAGATGCAGAATGCCAGACCCAAAAATGCAGAAGAGTTGAAGGCCACTATCAGAGCAACCTGGGCTCTCATAACACCTGAGCAGTGCCAGAAACTCATCGACTCCATGCCACGCCGCATTAACGCAGTAATTGAGGCAAAAGGAGCTCCAACCAAGTATTGAGTATTGTACATGCTCATATTTTTCATTTTCATACTTTTCAGTTGGCCAACATTTCTAAAAATCCCTTTTTTGTATTAGCCTTACACAATATTCTAATTTTGTGACACACGGAATTTTGGATTTTCATTTGTTGCCACTTCAAATCATCAAAATTAAATGAAATAAACATTTGAATGCATCAGTCTGTGTGCAATGAATAAATATAATGTACAAGTTACACCTTTTGAATGCAATTACTGAAATAAATCAAGTTTTTCAAAATATTCTAATTTACTGGCTTTTACCTGTATATATATATCCATCCATCCATCCATTTTCTACCGCTTATTCCCTTCGGGGTCGCGGGGGGCGCTGGAGCCTATCTCAGCTACATATAATTTTATATTTATATGTTATATATATATATATATATATATATATATATATATATATATATATATATAAATATATATATATATATATATATATATATATAAGTTTATATATATATATATATATATATATATATATATATATATATATATATATATATATATACCGTATTTTCCGCACTATAAGGCGCACCGGATTATTAGCCGCACCTTCTATGAATTACATATTTCATAATTTTGTCCACCAATAAGCCGCCCCGGACTATAAGCCGCGCCTACGCTGCGCTAAAGTGAATGTCAAAAAAACGCTGCGCTAAAGTGAATGTCAAAAAAACAGTCAGATAGTTCAGTCAAACTTTAATAATATATTGAAAACCAGCGTTCTAACAACTCTGTCCCAAAATGTACGCAAATGTGCAATCACAAACATAGTAAAATTCAAAATGGTGTAGAGCAATAAATAGCAACATAATGTTGCTCGAACGTTAATGTCACAACACACAAAATAAACATAGCGCTCACCTTCTGAAGTTATTCTTCATTCGTAAATCCTTCGAATTCTTCGTCTTCGGTGTCCGAATTGAAAAGTTGCGCAAGCGTGGGATCCAAAAATGGCCGGCTCCGTCTCGTCGAAGTCATCGGATTCAGTGTCGCTGTTGTTGTGCAGCAGTTCTGTGAATCCTGCCTTCCGGAAAGCTCGGACCACAGTTGTGACCGAAACTATCTGCCCAGGCATTTACGATCCACTGGCAGATGTTGGCGTATGTCGTCCGGCGCTGTCTGCCCGTCTTAGTGAAGGTGTGTTCGCCTTCGGAGCTGTGTGAAAAAAGCCACCCGGCCTCTTCGCGTAAACTTCCCTTAACCACTCGCTCATCTTTTCTTCATCCATCCATCCCTTCGAGTTAGCTTTTATGATGACGCCGGCTGGAAAGGTCTCTTTTGGCAAGGTCTTCCTTTTGAATATCACCATGGGTGGAAGTTAGCATGGCAAGCTAGAACCACAGTGAAGGATGACTTCTCATTCCCTGTGGTGCGAATATTCACCGTACGTGCTCCCATTCCACAGTGCGGTTCACAGGAATATCAGTTGCTGTGAAATACGGTAGTAATCCGTGTGCGGATGGAGAGATTGCGTCTTTTTATGAACCGGATCCTTGTCGCGTAGTAGGAGCCATTTTGTGGTCTTTACAGATGTAAACAGGAAATGAAACGTACGGTGATATCCGCGCGTTTTTTCTTCTTCTTCCGGGGGCGGGTGAAGCGCTTCCTGTTCTATGGGGGCGGGTGCTTTCCTTGGCGGTTGCTTGCGTAGAAGAAGAAGCGCTTCCTGTTCTACCGGGAAAAAAGATGGCGGCTGTTTACCGAAGTTGCGAGACCGAAACTTTATGAAAATGAATCGTAATAAAGCGCACCGGGTTATAAGGCGCACTGTCAGCTTTTGAGAAAAATTGTGGTTTTTAGGTGCGCCTTATAGTGCGGAAAATACGGTACATGCATATATTCATTTAGATGTATACATTTTAGCCCAAAAAAGACATGCCATTTACATATAACTTTTAATGTGAATTTTTTCATATTAGAACATATTACATTAATTTTTACATAATATAGCATACGTTCTAATATGATCTGAAATAAATTGCTCATGTTGCTGTTGAATGTTTTTATCACATAAATTGCACCTTGTGAGCTGTAAACCCTTTCTCTTATTATACCTAAATACTAGTTAATTTAATAGTTTAAGTCTAAATTGAGAAAAGAGGAAAACAAACATAGCAGTTATGTTTGTTTTCAAGATATACAGCATATTTAACCGTGTACATATCCAAACGACACATTCTGATACTTTTGGGAAGGAGTCGGCGTGTAAAGGGAACACTGACGGTTTGCACACAGGCTCAAAAAGCGGGTTACAAATGTGACAAACTGAACAACTGTATGTTTTTCTCCTGTGTGTGTGTTCTTATGTGTTTTACCTTGAATGTATTTGCAAAATATGTTCTACTTACTTGTTATATTGATTTTTGTCAGTGTGCTTCATTGTGTGTCGAGTGAAACCTGTTCTGGAAAAAAAGCTTTTAGTACAAACCAAGCAATTAAATGGCTTGTCTCCTGTATGTGTATTCATGTGTTGAGTCAAACAGTACTTTCGAATAAAGCTTTTACCACAAACAGAGCAATTAAATGGCTTTTCTCCTGTGTGCCTTTTCATGTGTTGTGTCAAACTGCCCTTCTGACTCAAGCTTTTACCACAAACCGGGCAGTTAAATGCTTTTTCTCCTGTGTGAAATCTCATGTGTTGAGTCAAACTGGCCTTTCGAGTGACACTTTTACCACAAACTGGACAATTAAATGGTTTTTCCCCCGTGTGAATCTTCATGTGTTCAGCCAAACTGTCCTTTCGAATAAAGCTTACCCCGCACACTGAACAAGTAAAAGACTTCTCTCCTGTATGTGTTTTCATGTGCTCCGTCAAATGGCATTTTTTAGTAAAGCTTTTAGCACAAATTGAACAATCAAATGGTTTTTCCCCTCTGTGCGTTCTCATGTGCTCAGTCAAATTGCACTTCTTAGTAAATTTTTGGCCACAAACTGAACATTTAAACGGTTTTTCTCCTGTGTGTGTTCTCATGTGTAAACTCAAATTGTACTTTTTAGTGAAGCTTTTAGCACAAACTGAGCACCTCAAAAGTGTTTTACCTCTCTTTTCCTTCACGCATTCAAAGTGTTTGTTGTCAGTGTGAGTCCTCATATCACCTTCACAGTCTGTATCGCTGCTCAAAGTTACTTCAACCTCGTCTTCAGCCTCACTATCTGATAGTGGAGCTAAGAGGTTGTCTACTTGTGGTTTCTCTTCATCATCTTCAGTCTTCACAGAGAGAATACTCAGTGGAAACTTGGTGTAATCAGCTTCCTCTCGTCCTAGAAGACACTCTCCCTCCTGAGTGATCCAGAGTCCCTCCTCTTCCTTTTTAATGTGGGGGGGCTGTGAAGCGTCCTGTTTCAAAGTAGAGCTCCCACTCTGCGGATGACCAATCAACTGCTGGACGTCTGCAGGATACAAACAACACAAACACGCTTTAGCTCGGACATGATCCATGAGATATTTCTTCTTGAACTCGCGACACACTTTCTTCTAAGTACTGTATGTGTGTGTAGTGTTTCATGGCCATTCATTTAATGCCTTGCCAGAATGAGGGCTCGCTCAGTACTCAGAAAACCAAATTATGGCAAGATCTTGCTCAAAATGAGCTTTCGTCAACAAATGTGAACACCTTAATTGGATTGTGTTTGTCTTTTTAAAAATCGGAATAACACACTCAGATTATGCGATTAGAAACCAGTTCCCTGCCTGTCCAGGGCACCAATGTGCAGCTCTTTACAATATTTTCAAATGCATATTTGCATTAGCAGCCAGAGAACAGCCGCATAAATTAAAGATACATAAGCTAAAAAGAGTTAAAATATATGATATAATGAAAACCTGTCAGTTTTAGTACGTGTCAGAATGCTGTCAAAGAGAGCAAAGAGCAAGCAAAGAGAGAAACCTATACAAAAGTACATACGTGTGTGTTTCAATAGAGTCGGAGGCAGATATTTACATATATCTGTATTTAAGTGTTACTTCTTTATTTTCATAATCATATTACAAAACAGCTAGTGTTTTTCTTCCAATTGTGATCTTTTGGTTGTCTGCAAATACTGCGTGCTAACCTTGAATATGGAATGTAAGAAAGAGAGATACTCCTTCGTTTGTCTCTTCTCATGTCCAGGTGCGAAGGACAGTGGGCATGTGTTTGGGCTGAAAAGACAAGACAGCGTGGGTGGGAGGGAGAGACTTGAGAGAATAGAAGGTTTCCTTTTTTTTTTAGGGCAGACCATCTTGGCGGCGCGATTGAATGTTCTATGCTGGACTGGTCTCAATGTATTTACAAAGCTTTGCAAATATATTACAAGATACCTATTCTGTCTCTGGTGGTTTTTCTACTCAGCTTTAAGTGTCGTAAAGAGCTTGGGAGCGACTTGTGACTTGAATTCCCTGGGAGGAACAACTGGTCCGAACGCAACAATAGTCAGTGATAAGTACACAAATATAATAATTTGTATTAGCTCACGATTTTATTTTTATTTTTTTCTATTAATCTTCATATGTCTTACTTGTATTTGATTCTTTATCTCTACTCATGGTTCTTACTATTTTACAAGTTTTATTATTTTTATTTTCCAACGTTCCTCCAATTAGCCATGTGCCTCAGGGGTTATCGGCCGTGCTTGTGGGGGCACTTTTGTGTCAGCGTCCTGGTGGCCATGGTCTGGTGACCTCCTGGTGCAGATGGCTCCTGTGATAGTGTTTACTCACATGTCTCCTCTGTACTCAGCCATGCAATCATTTGTCCATATAGTTGCATATATGTGTGTGTGTGTGTGTGTTTGATATCTGTGTCCGTGCGTACGTATGTGATAATGGGGGATATGGGTCACCGGGGTATTGTTTTGAACTTTGTAAAGCACTCTGCGTTGCATTTCTTTTATGTATGACAAGTGCTTCTGTGGAGGGGGGCGTGGCCTGCGGGCCTGCAGCGGAACGGGGTGTACCAGGACCGGCCTCAAAGTCAGCGACAAGTGCCCAGGTGGGCCTTGTCATCTAATCACCTGTCGCCCTGTATAAGCAGCAGTCGGGAGGAGAGAGGTGGCTGGAGCTGGAGAGTGACCCAGACTTTTTTTTTTTTTTTTTTAATAATGAATCAAAATCAATTTTGTTTTACTGACATATTTAAGGCTCCAATTATTTCACGTCAAATATTCCACTTTGAAAAAAATAATGGGGAAAAATATTGCATATTTTGTCTGTTTGCCATAAAAAACGAAGTTGTTTTATTTGACAAAAAGGGCATTAAACTAACAAAAAAATATACAAACTAATAAAAACGTATAATTGCTGAAGTTGATCTAGAGATTTTAGTGTTGAAAGTAAAAAAAAAAAAAAGACTTGTTTTTCACACTTTTATGAGTGGGACCCTTCTGAATCCCCAGTAATTTTAGTGTTGTTGTTTTTTAACTACCAATGCTCAAAAAATAATAATGAATCAAAATCAATGTTGTTTTACTGACATATTTAAGGCTCCAATTATTTCACATCAAATATTACACTTTGAACATGTTTTGGGGAAAATATTGCATATTTTGTGTGCTTGCCATAAAAAAAACTATTTATGACTTATTTTAACACTTTTATGAGTGGGCCCCTTCTGGGTCCCCAATAATTTTAGTGTTGTTTTTTTTAACTATCAATGCTCAAAAAGTAATAATAAATCACAATCAATTTAGTTTTACTGACATATTTAAGGCTCCAATTATTTCACGTCAAATATTCCACTTTGAAAAAAATAATGGGGATAAATATTGCACATTTTGTCTGTTTGCCATAAAAAACGAAGTTGTTTTATTCGACAAAAAGGGCATTAAACTAACAAAAAGATATACAAACTAATAGAAACGTATAATTGCTGAAGTTGATCTAGAGATTTTAGTGTTGAAAGTAAAAAAAAAAAAAAGACTTGTTTTTCACACTTTTATGAGTGGGACCCTTCTGAATCCCCAATAATTTTAGTGTTGTTGTTTTTTTAACTACCAATGCTCAAAAAATAATAATGAATCAAAATCAATGTTGTTTTACTGACATATTTAAGGCTCCAATTATTTCACATCAAATATTACACTTTGAACATGTTTTGGGGAAAATATTGCATATTTTGTGTGCTTGCCATAAAAAAAAATCTATTTATGACTTATTTTAACACTTTTATGAGTGGGACCCTTCTGGGTCCCCAATAATTTTAGTGTTGTTTTTTTAACTATCAATGCTCAAAAAGTAATAATAAATCACAATCAATTTAGTTTACTGACATATTTAAGGCTCCAATTATTTCACGTCAAATATTCCACTTTGGAAAAAACATTTTGGGAAAATATTGCATATTTTGTGTGTTAGCCATAAAAAAAAAAGTTGTTTTATTTGACAAAAAAAGGCTTAAAACAAACAAAAAACATAAAAACGTATAATTGCTGAAGTTGTTCTCCACATGTAAGCCTTGAAAGTAAAAACAAATGTATGACTTATTTTTAACACTTTTATGAGTGGGACCCTTTTGGATCCCCAAGAATTTTAGTGTTTTTTGTTTTTTTTGTTGTTTTTTTTTTTACCCAGACTTTGTGCTGAAAAGCAAACAAATGGCAAACGTTGAAAACAGACCAGCATTAAACCTTGAAACCTGGGCTCTCACGTCGGTTTCTTCCACCTCAGGTGGTCCGGTCATGTTGGGCGCCAAATTGTGGAGGTTGTCCTCCAGTGGGTTCTTCTGACCACCAAGCACCAACACGAGAGCCCAGGTTTCAGGGTTTAATGCTGGTTTATTTTCAGCGTTTGCCATTTGTTTGCTTTTCAGCACAAAGTCTTGGTCACTCTTGCTCTCGCTCCAGCTCCCCTCCAGTTCCAGCCACCTCTCTCCTCTCGACTGCTGCTTATACAGGGAAACCCCGTTCCGCTGCAGGCCCGCAGGCCACGCCCCCCTCCACAGCTTCATAAATAAAGTTTGATTGATTGATTGATTGATGAACTATCTCTGACTCTATTTCATTTATTCAAAACATTGTTATTCATATTTGATTTAGTAATGTAGGAATAATAATAATAATAATAATAATTAAGTTGACACCGTACTAAAAATAAGGACCAATCTTTAGCTAAGAAAAACAAAAAAAACAATAAATAGCTCAAATTAAAGTGAAAAGGCAGTATGGATTGAATGTGTTTTGAGTCTTGATTTGAAGAGGGAAAATAAGTTCATATAGTGAAGGTCAGGCAAGTTCCAAAGGCTGAAGGGGACAACAACATTGTCACTGACATGCAAACCAGCAATTAGGAATAATTCACTTTGTAGTTCGCATTTACAGGAAATGGTCCAGGCAGTTCACCACAATTGGGATCTTTTGCTGTCCATTATCCACCGCATGGCATTCTCATATTTGTTCACGATTGGTTTTAAGATTTGCTGACATCGGCGCTATTAGAGGCCAATAAACAGCAGCCATTGGGCAATTGTTGGGTTGCAGTCTTGTGACTTCCTCACTTCAGGTTTCTGGGCCGAAGGCAAACCTTCAACATGCACTGCAAAAACTGAAATCTAAGTAAGATTAAATATCTCAAATAAGGGTGATACTTGCTTATTTTCTGTCTGATAAGGTAATTCTTCTCACTAAGCAGTTTTTATGTTAGAGTTAGGGCTGGGCGATATCTCGATATACCTCAGGTTTGTCTCTGTGCGATATAGAAAATGACTATATGGTGATATTCGAGTATACGTTCTCACGCAGTTGCTTTTAGCTGCGGGCATTACACTACATGCTTTCCTCGCTCTTTCCTGTCTCTCCTTCTCACAGACAGACAAGCGCACCTTCTTACATACGTCACATACTGTCACGTAGTGATGGGTTGATGAGGCGTTATGAAGCGTTTCGACACATTGCAAAACTGTATTGATACTGTGTCGATACTGTGTCACTAAATACTGACATCTGCTGGACATTAAAAATCCCTACAGGCAACCTATGGACCGACTCAACTGACACTGATTTTATGCCCTAGTACAGGGGTCACCAACCTTTTTGAAACCAAAAACTACTTCTTGGGTACTGATTAATGCGAAGGGCTACCAGTTTGATACACACTTAAATAAATAAATATATTGTCATTTGTAAGTTACATGTAAGTGTGATTTAAACAAGAATAGCTAAATAAATAAATGTATATATATATATAAAAAAAATGGGTATTTCTGTCTGTCATTCCGTCGTACATTTTTTTTCCCTTTTACGGAAGGTTTTTTGTAGAGAATAAATGATGAAAAAAACACTTAATTGAACGGTTTAAAAGAGGAGAAAACACGAAAAAAATTAAAATAAAATTTTGAAACATAGTTTATCTTCATTTTCGACTCTTTAAAATTCAAAATTCAACCGACAAAAAGAAGAGAAAAACTAGCTAATTTGAATCTTTTTGAAAAAATTAAAAAAAATAATTTATGGAACATCATTAGTAATTTTTCCTGATTAAGATACATTTTAGAATTTTGATGACATGTTTTAAATTGGTTAAAATCCAATCTGCACTTTGTTAGAATATTTAACAAATTGGACCAAGCTATATTTCTAACAAAGACAAATCAGTATTTCTTCTAGATTTTCCAGAACAAAAATTTTAAAAGAAATTCAAAATACTTTGAAATAAGATTTAAATTTGATTCTACAGATTTTCTAGATTTGCCAGAATATTTTTTTTGAATTTTAAATCATAGTAAGTTTGAAGAAATATTTCACAAATATTCTTTGTCGAAAAACCAGAAGCTAAAATATTTATTATTCTTTACAATAAAAAAAATAAAAATAAATTACTTGAACATTGATTTAAATTGTCAGGAAAGAAGAGGAAGAAATTTAAAAGGTAAAAAGGTATATTTGTTTAAAAATCCTAAAATCATTTTTAAGGTTGTATTTTTTCTCTAAAATTGTATTTCTAAAAGTAATAAGAAGCAAAGTAAAAAATAAATGAATTTATTTAAACAAGTGAAGACCCATCCATCCATCCATTTTCTACCGCTTATTCCAAGTGAAGACCAAGTCTTTAAAATATTTTTTTGGATTTTCAAATTCTATTTGAGTTTTGTCTCTTTTAGAATTAAAAATGTCGAGCAAAGCGAGACCAGCTTGCTAGTAAATAAATAAAATTTAAAAAATAGAGGCAGCTCACTGGTAAGTGCTGCTCTTTGAGCTATTTTTAGAACAGGCCAGCGGGCGACTGATCTGGTCCTTACGGGCTACCTGGTGACCGCGGGCACCGCGTTGGTGACCCCTGCCCTAGTATATACAATAATATAAACCAAGTCATTGTATTTCATTTAGGATTATTTCATACCTTCATTTAAATAAAAATATATTTTTATCTTTTTTAGATACAGTCAATAAATAATGTGAACATGTATCATAACATGGAAATCTAAGAGAACGTGTTGTGGATGATTGTGGACTGGGAATTGTTTTAATTTAATTTTTTTACACATTTTTATTAAAAAAAAAAAAAAAGTTTTTCCGACGTATTACATTTTAGACGATTTCTCTTAGTTATTATTTCTCCGGCTGTAGAAAAGACACGCTCACAGGGCACAGAGGAGGCGTCAGTGCGACACAGTTCGCGTATCGGTCACGTGACCAAAACAGCTCATGATCGGTCACGTGACTTTCTAAAAGCGGTACGCGCACCGACACAGGGTTTTGCTCTATGAGCTCGACGCATGCGCCGATGCATCGGTGTTGCCGGACCCATCACTACTGTCATGTCATACGTCACATACATATACGCCCTCACGGAGCAGAGAGGTAGCAGCATGGGTAACGTTAACTGTGATGCTAGCACAGCCGTGTGAGTGGTAATACGAGAGAGAGAAGGTGCGAAATGGTAACAAATGAAGGAAGAATTAATTCCCCCCCAAAAACAGCAGGGGGTCCATCGTCTGGCAGTGGTTTGGCTTCAAGTGGGAATATGTCGAACAGACAACCGTAATATGTCAAGTGTGGGGCAAAAGCGTTGCTATAAAAAGTAGCATTACTGCTAATATGTAACATCATTTGAAAAGTCACCTGCGAGAGAATGAAGAGTGCTTACTCCGCATGTCAACATCTCCATTCGGTGCCACACGCCCACACCATCAAAATGCAGAGGCAAACATTTCCAGATCAACACCGTATGAAAAAAATAGTGATTTTTTTAGTTGTGATTTCCTTCTCTGCATGAAAGTTTAAAAGTAGCATATATTAATGCAATATGAAGAAGAATGTTTTAATGAAGACACACAGAATCATCATACTGCTGTGATTATATGCATCAAGTGTTCATTCAAGGCTAAGGCAAAAAATATCCACATATATATCGTGTATTGCGATATGGCCTTAAAATATTGCGATATTAAAAAAAGGCCATATCGCCCAGCCCTAGTTAGAGTTTCACTTTTTTTTAAGTGTTTTGGCCCTGAATGATCTCAGTAAGATATTACAGCTTGTTGCTGACATTTGATGACTATATTGAGTAAAACATGCTTGAAACTAGAATATCAAGTGTTGCAAAGCTGTGTCATCAACACTCACAAGTATAAAACTACTTTTTTAAAGTAATAATTTCTTACTTCAAGCATGAAAAGAAAAACCATGATGCAGAGCACATATCATTCCATCCATCCATCCATCCATCTTCTTCCGCTTATCCGAGGTCGGGTCGCGGGGGCAGCAGCTTAAGCAGGGAAGCCCAGACTTCCCTCTCCCCAGCCACTTCGTCCAGCTCCTCCCGGGGGATCCCGAGGCGTTCCCAGGCCAGCCGGGAGAGATAGTCTTCCCAGCGTGTCCTGGGTCTTCCCCGTGGCCTCCTACCGGTCGGACGTGCCCGAAACACCTCCCCAGGGAGGCGTTCGGGTGGCATCCTGACCAGATGCCCGAACCACCTCATCTGGCTCCTCTCGATGTGGAGGAGCAGCGGCTTTACTTTGAGCTCCCCCCGAATGACAGAGCTTCTCACCCTATCTCTAAGGGAGAGCCCCGCCACTCGGCGGAGGAAACTCATTTGGGCCGCTTGTACCCGTGATCTTGTCCTTTCGGTCATAACCCAAAGCTCATGACCATAGGTGAGGATGGGAACGTAGATCGACCGGTAAATGATAAAAGATAAATGGGTTATACTTGTATAGCGCTTTTCTACCTTCAAGGTACTCAAAGCGCTTTGACACTATTTCCACATTCACCCATTCACACACACATTCACACACTGATGGCGGGAGCAAATCGAGAGCTTTGCCTTCCGGCTCAGCTCCTTCTTCACCACAACTAGCATTTACTTAATTTAAGAATATTTTTCAACATATTGAGCAAAAAGGTCTCTTTTTTTTTTCTACCAAGAAAAGTGCACTTGTTATTAGTGAGAATATACTTATTTTAAGCTATTTTGGGGTTCATTGAGGTTGTCTAATTTTACTTGTTTTGGAAAGTCTTGACAAGCCAAATTGTCTTGTTCTATTGGTAAATTGATAGTCAAAAAGCTCTCTCCCGGTTGCAGTTAGTCCAGAACGCGGCAGCACGACTTTTAACAGGGGCCAGGAAACGCGAGCATACAACCCCAATTCTTCAGAGTTTGCGCTGGCTCCCTGTTCATTTTAAGAATTGATTTTAAAACCCTGCTGTTTGTTTTGAAAGCTTTACATGGACTGGCACCTCAGTATATCTCGGACCTCATCCAAATTTACAATCCTACGCGCGCTCTGAGGTCCGAGAGCCAGCTCCAGCTCGTAGTGCCCAAGACCAGACTTAAATCCAGGGGAGACAGGGCCTTCTCTGTGGTCGGCCCTAAGCTCTGGAACACTCTGCCCCTCCATGTCCGAACTGCTCCCACACTGGAGTGTTTTAAGTCTCGTCTTAAGACCCACTTTTATTCTTTGGCTTTTAACACTACGTGAGTTGTGTGGTCCTCTGTGGGTTTTTTTGATACATTTTGATTTCTATTTATTGTTTTAATTGGTTTTTCCCCTTTAAAATCGTTTTTATTCATATTTATTTTTATATTGTTTTTGTATTGGTTCTATATTTATTTATTTTTGGTTTTTATTCTGTCATTGGTGGAGCTAAGGATAATATTTGATTATTGTTTTGAATATTGTTTTGAATATTGTTTTGAATATTGTTTTGAATATTGTTGTGCAGCACTTTGGAAACTTTTTTGTTGTTTAAATGTGCTATATAAATAAAGTGGATTGGATTGGATTGGTAGATAATGTTGCTTAGTTCAAGTAAAATACCCCTAATTTTGTTTGTTTTTTCTTCTTGTTTTTGAACACTGACTTTTTGCAGTGTGGCTGCTGTTTCCAGGTGTGAGGTCGCGACAAACGGCATCAGCACAGCTCCTTCTCTGCTCATTGATGTGTTTGCTAACAAGAGTCTTCAATAAAAAATAAAAGGAATGTTAAACGCTCATTAGATTGGTCATTTATATGCATTTCACATTGTTTTCTATATGTAAAACTATAATTTTTGTGTGTTATGTGTTTTGTGTTGACATTTTGGGTGTCTGCATCTGAATGGCTTTAATTGGATTGACATTATTTTGTTGTTTATTGTTTTGGTTTAAGTGCAATTTGGTTTTGAACAACCCTTTTAGAGTGGAATGCTGGCGAAAACTGACTGTAATTAATCCTAAATTATCAAGAAAAAAGTTTCTACATCTGAAGAATCGGTTTCTTGTAGAAATACACAATGAGATTTTTGTCTTTCCTAATTTAATAAACATTATATTTTTACAATATATTGCAACGTGGTTCTCGCCCGGAAAAGGGTGGAGTGCCATATCCGGGTTGGGGAGGAGATCTTGCCCCAAGTGGAGGAGTTCAAGTACCTGGGAGTCTTGTTCACGAGCGAGGGAAGAGTGGATGGTGAGATCGACAGGCGGATCGGTGCGGCGTCTTCAGTAATGCGGACGCTGTATCGATCCGTCGTGGTGAAGAAGGAGCTGAGCCGGAAGGCAAAGCTCTCAATTTACCGGTCGATCTACGTTCCCATCCTCACCTATGGTCATGAGCTTTGGGTTATGACCGAAAGGACAAGATCACGGGTACAAGCGGCCCAAATGAGTTTCCTCCGCCGGGTGGCGGGTCTCTCCCTTAGAGATAGGGTGAGAAGCTCTGTCATCCGGGAGGAGCTCAAAGTAAAGCCACATGGAGAGGAGCCAGATGAGGTGGTTCGGGCATTTGGTCAGGATGCCACCCAAATGCCTCCCTAGGGAGGTGTTTAGGGCACGTCCGACCGGTAGGAGGCCACGGGGAAGACCCAGGACACGTTGGGAAGACTATGTCTCCCGGCTGGCCTGGGAACGCCTCGGGATCCCCCGGGAGGAGCTGGACGAAGTGGCTGGGGAGAGGGAAGTCTGGGCTTCCTTGCTTAAGCTGCTGCCCCCGCGACCCGACCTCGGATAAGCGGAAGAAGATGGATGGATATTGCAACCTATGTGTTATATATACTGCAAAAAGTCAGTGTTCAAAAACAAGAAAAAAAAATACAAAAGTTAGGGGCATTTTACTTGAACTAAGCAAAATTATCTGCCAATAGAACAAGAAAATTTGGCTTGTCAAGACTTTCCAAAACAAGTAAAATTAGACAACCTCAATGAACCAAAAAATACCTTAAAATAAGTATATTCTCACTAATAACAAGTAAGGCTGAAACGACGTGTCGACGTCATCGGTTACGTAAATACGTCGACGCCGTTTTTGTGCGTCGACGCGTCACATATTTACGTCACACTACAATCATGGCGGAGCGCAAAGCAGACGACGCGAGCGAGGGGAAAAAAGCACGCCAAAAGTCGTCAATAAGCCACTTTTAATTTTGTTTAATGTTAAAAGTTTTAAATGTTTACACTGTTACAGAATATTTTGTCATGTTGTTGTCAATGTTGACTGAGTGGCCATACCTTTTTTTTTTGTAAATAAAAGTCATGCCTTTTGAAAAAACTGGTCTACATTTATTTTTTCATCTTCATTTTAAATTAAAAAAAAAAAAATCGGTAAAAGGAAAAATAATCTATAGATTAATCGAAAAAAAAATCTATAGATTAACCAATTATCGTATTTTCTGCACTATAAGGCGCACCTAAAAACCACAAATTTTCTCAAAAGCTGACAGTGCGCCTTATAACCCGGTGCGCTTTATATATGGATTAATATTAAGATTCATTTTCATAAAGTTTCGGTCTCGCAACTACGGTAAACAGCCGCCATCTTTTTTCCCCGTAGAAGAGGAAGTGCTTCTTCTTCTACGCAAGCAACCGCCAAGGTAAGCACCCGCCCCCATAGAACAGGAAGCGCTTCTTCTTCTACTGTAAGCAACCACCCGCCCGCGTAGAAGAAGAAGCGCGCGGATATTACCGTACGTTTCATTTCCTTTGTGTGTTTACATCTGTAAAGACCACAAAATGGCTCCTACTAAGCGACAGGGTTCCACTGACTTTTGATATTCCTGTGAACCGCACTGTGGATACAACGGGAGCACGTACGGTGAATATTCGCACCACAGGGAATGAGAAGTCATCCTTCACTGTGGTTCTAGCTTGCCATGCTAATGGCCAGAAACTTCCACCCATGGTGATATTCAAAAGGAAGACCTTGCCAAAAGAGACCTTTCCAGCCGGCGTCATCATAAAAGCTAACTCGAAGGGATGGATGAAGAAAAGATGAGCGAGTGGTTAAGGTAAGTTTAAGTTTACGCGAAGAGGCCGGGTGGCTTTTTTCACGCAGCTCCGTCCATGTTGATATACGACTCCATGCGCGCCCACATCACGCTGGTTTTTAATATATTATTAAAGTTTGACTGACCTATCTGACTGTTTTTTTGACATTCCTTTAGCGCAGTTAGATGCGGCTTACAACACGGGGCGGCTTATAGGTGGACAAAGTTTTGAAATATGCCGTTCATTGAAGGCGCGGCTTATAACCCAGGGCGCCTTATGGTGCGGAAAATACGGTAATCAAAAAAAAAATCTATAGATTAATCGATAGAAAAATAATCGTTAGCTGCAGCTTTAATAACAAGTGCACTTTTCTTGATAGAAAAAACAAATATGAGACCTTTTTTCCTAATATGTTGAAAAATATTCTTAAATGTATCTTGACATAATGATATGCGCTCGGCAGTACATTTCTTGCATTTTTCCATGGATAACATGACATCATCCCGCCAAGTGCGTGCTCTTTCAGTCAATTAGTGCGCAAGGAATATAACTTTTTTTTAATTGTAGTTTTGAAGAATTTATCTGAATGTGCATGAACTATTTCTGTTCAAAATTGTTTGAAATGTCACATGTTTAAATATTAACTGTCAGTTTGCTGCACTGTGCCAACTGTACTACTATATGAGTACGTATTTTCTATTGTTTGAAAATAAAACAGCAAAGTCCATTTGGCTGTCATCTGTTTTAATTATGAGACACACTTGTGTCTAAGTCATGATTTTTTATTTTCATGCTTGAAGTAAGAAATGATTACTTTAAAAAAGCAGTTTTATACTTGTGAGTGTTGATGACACAGCTTTGCAACACTTGATATTCTAGTTTCAAGCATGTTTTACTCAATATAGGTCATCAAATCTCAGCAACAAGCTGTAATATCTTACTGAGATCATTTAGGACCAAAACACTTACAACAAGTAAAACACTCTAACATAAAATCTGCTTAGTGAGAAGAATTATCTTATCAGGGGTGGTATGGCGTAGTGCAGTGGTTCTCAAATGGGGGTACGCGTACCCCTGGGGGTACTTGAAGGTATGCCAAGGGGTACGTGAGATTTTTTTTAAATATTCTAAAAATAGCAACAATTCAAAAATCCTTTATAAATATAAATAAAAACCTATCTTTTTTTCCAAATAGTTCAAGAAAGACCACTACAAATGAGCAATATTTTGCACTGTTATACAATGTAATAAATCAGAAACTGATGACATAGTGCTGTATTTTACTTCTTTATCTCTTTTTTCCAACCAAAAATGATTTGCTCTGATTAGGGGGTACTTGAATTAAAAAAAATTCACAGGGGGTACATCACTGGAAAAAGGTTGAGAACCACTGGTGTAGTGGGTGTGCCAGAAACCTGAGGGTTGCAGGTTCGCTCCCCGCCTCTTGACATCCAAATCGCTGCCGTTGTGTCCTTGGGCAGGACACTTCACCCATTCATTCACCAGTGTGCTGCTCACACTGGTGAATGAATGATGAATGAATGATAGGTGGTGGTCGTAGTCGCAAACTGGCAGCCTCGCTTCCGTCAGTCTACCCCAGGGCAGCTGTGGCTACAAATGTAGCTTACCACCACCAGGTGTGAATGAATGATGGGTTCTCACTTCTCTGTGAGCGCTTTGAGTATCTAATAATAGAAAAGCGCTATATAAAATCTAATCTATTATTATTATTATTATTATTATCAGACAGAAAATAAGCAAATAGCACCATCTCCCCTCTCTGACGGACATCTACACCTCTCGCTGCCTCAACAGAGCCAGTGCCATCATCAAAGACAGCACCCACCCTGGCTCTGACCTGTTCCACCTGCTGCCCTCTGGGAAGCGCTACAGGTGCATTAAAACCAAAATAAACAGGCTAAAGAACAGCTTCTTCCCCAGGGCCATAACCATCCTGAACGGACTGCCCCATTGTCCCTCATAACTGCCTTCTCTTCGGTGCAATAACCCATTCCACCAACCACCCTGTTTTTGTTTTGTTTTTTCATGTATATATTAATTTCACACCATATTCATTGCACTTCTACATTTTTTTAATTTTTATATATTTGCACATTGTTTTTCTAGCATGCACACATCGCACTGTATGGAATGGCCTCAATCTCGTTACCTTGCGTAATGACAATAAAGCTGATTCTGATTCTGATTCTGATTATTTGAGATATGCAATCTTACTTAGTTTTCAGTTTTTGCAGTGTAGAACATGCACATGATTTGTGTTTTTTGGGTAACTTATTTTGACCTTATGAGCTGTAACACTTGTGGAGAACTTCCCAATAATCCAAAATTGAGAGTAATCATATTTTTCTTGTTCTTTATTACCTCCAATCCTCTGCACGTTGATGTAGACATGTGGTCCAGTCTTCTCTTCACATCTCTTACTCTTCCCCAACATCTCTTCTTTCACATCATTATTTTCTTTATTATTTTGCTCTTCCACTTTCTTCATTTGACTTTTGCATTCTTTCATCTCCTCTGATGTGAACTCCACTGCCTTCTTCAAGCTAACAATCATGGCGGCTCTTTCTTTACATTCTTCAAGGAAGTCGACACTTTCCCCAGAGCCTATAATAGTCTCCAAAATTACGTTTTTGGAAATATGCTCATCTTTATCTGCAGTTTTCGTCTTTATCTCCGTTGGTGATTCTCTTTCATGTTCTCTTTTAGCGGACGTCGCCATCTTAGCATAGCAGTAGTCGCCCATCTTCTATCAGGTCTTCAATCTTCATCGCTCCATACTCTGCTTCTGTTTCGTGGGCTTTAGAGAATACGAATCTTTGACATTTGTATAGCTGTTTGGTCGTAAATGTCAAACTTCTACAGGAAACTACAACCTTTCAGTCCTCCATATACTTCGAGCTGCTCAATCCCTTTTACGCATGCGCCACATGCCGAGCACTTCCGTTTCCTCTTTTACAGAGGTTTGTTTTTAAACGTTTTTTTATTTTTTTTATTTAATTGAACAACAAACATATATCCACAATGTACATACAGTCAAGGCACTCTCAACATATTCCAAAATTTTTACACATCAGGTTGTGTCAATTATGACTTTAACAAAACACGTCAAGGCATACTTGCCAACCTTGAGACCTCCGATTTCGGGAGGTGGGGGGTGGGGGCGTGGTTGGGGGTGGGGTGGGGCGTGGTTAAAAGGGGAGGAGTATATTGACAGCTAGAATTCACCAAGTCAAGTATTTCATTTGTTTGCATATTTTCAGGATGTAGATATCTATATCTATATATATATATATATATATATATATATAGATATCTACATCCTGAAAAAAAATAAAAAAAATAAAATATATATATATATATATATATATACATATATATATATATATATATATATAGATATCTACCACCTGAAAATATGCAAACAAAACTGTGTTTAGATAATTGATACTTCAAACTTGCATAAATAAATATTAAGGAATATAACATAACTTGGCTTCTGAGAGTTTCAAAATGTAATGAATAAAATGCTAAAGTTGTTGATAAACAAGCAATTATTTAAATAATTAAATATGGTCATTTTAAATGAATTATTATGATAATTTAAAATCAATTATTTCAAATGTGTTTATTTTAATGTATAATTCTATGGCTGGATGTAATAAGGAGTCAGGAAAAAATACAAATAAAAATACAATTCATTTTGATGTTTTTAGCAAAATATAGTAAAAATGTATTTATTTTTATTTTTATTTTTTATTAATAAATATATTTATTTTTAGGTAAGATACACATAATAATACAATTTATCTCTAGTCTGGATGATTTAGTTCTTGTCACCCTGTTGTCATGAAAAAAGGCTGTCCTCACTCAGGTCCGCATGGAGCTGGAGGGGGCGTGGCTTCCAGCTCCGGCTGAAAATCGGGAGATTTTCGGGAGAATATTTGTCCCGGGCGGTTTTCGGGAGAGGCGCTGAATTTCGGGAGTCTCCCGGAAAATTCGGGAGGGTTGGCAAGTATGCGTCAAGGAAAGAAAATAAAAGCAAATACAAATAGAGTATTACAAATTATTAATAAATAATGATAATAATAAACAATGTGATAAAATACAAAATTCAAAAAGACAAAAAAGGGCTAATAAAATCCCTTTATTTTTTTTCAATATGTTTGTTTTTAAAGATGGGTATTTTACAATTTATATTAAACAACCGGATTGCGAACGTATTTACTTTTGTCAGGACTTGGTCCTTGGGGTTTGTTTTCCCGGAAGGCAACGGAACGTTGGCGCGGGCAAGACGGGAATGTGAGTACATGATTTTATTCAACACTATCTAAAAAGAATAAACGAAAGGCGCGCACAATGGCGGAGGTACAAAACTTGGCTAATGAAAACAAAAGACTTGCACAAAGGCAAAAAACTATAAACATGAAACAAAAACGTACTTGGTGTCACACCGCGGTGAGGGAAGTCTTGTCTTGGTTTTTTCTGTCTTGTGATTTACATGTTTTATTTTGAAAAGCAACTCCTCTTGTTTCAGATCACGGGTCTTTCCTCTTGTGTCACCAGTCTGACGTCATTCCTGACCCTTGATTGTTTCCACCTGTTTCCCATTACCCTCATGTTCTATATAAGCCCATGCCTCCCCTTGTTCTGTGCCAGATTGTCTCGAGCTTTCCTGCCTGTCTTGCGTTCCATGTTCATGTTCATGTCTACGTCCTTGCTTCCAGAATATCCCACGCTGTAATTTTGAATTAACTTTTTCTCCTCCCTCAGAGCGACTTTTGTTATTCAACCTTTTTTCTACCGCAGTGGTGAGTTATAATTTTTCCCTAATGATTTGTCCTCAAAGTTTTTGAGTGATTTTTTGTTTACATTTATTAGAGTAGTAAGTTTTATAGTCTTTATTTTCTTCCTCCTGTTGGAGCGTTTTTTGTTAAAGTTTTTTGATAACAGATACGGTGCTAATTATAATTGTCCTTATTTTTGTATTTCTTCCTTTTGGAGTGATTTTCGGTTTTTCCCTTTTGGAACATTTTGTCTATCTATTTTTGTAATTTCATAGTATTTGAATTTACTCGGCTCTGGAGGCTTAAAGAGTTTTTCAAAATAAAAGCTTTATTTGGAATCACATCTCTGCATCTGAGTCCCTTCCTCCGTCCAAGCTTGACACTTGGCATGGGACTGTGAACATGGCATGAAGCAGAGTGATGATAACGGGTGATGTTGCCAGGCAGACTAACTGAAAACAATGGACTTAAATACTACAGACATGATTGACAACAGGTGTGTGAGACCGAACGTGAAAACAGGTGCAACTAATCGGTCGTCATGGTGACAAAACAAGAGTGCACAAATAGTCCAAAAACAAAACCGAACATAACTAAAACAAAACATGATCACACAGACATGACAACTTTCTATTTACCTTCGCTTTAGTTTTATTTTTCAATTTGTCGCACTTTTATTATTATTTTGATTTTGATTTAGCACATTTTTACTTGTGCACTAGCTTGTTCAGCTCATTCCTTGTTTACGTTCTTTGTTTTGTTTTTGTTTTTGTTTTTTGCTCTATGCTTTTTTAACCTGTAAAGCACTTTTGTTCAATGTAAAAGTTGTCGTAAATGTGCTATATAAATAAAGTTGACTTGACTTGACTACTTATAAATAGTCTTAATTTACACAAAATTACCAATCAACATCTTACACTTTAGTTTATCGGTTGTGTTTATGAATAATATTAATTTAACTTTAATATCTACAAACCATGATCAACTTTACTTTTAGGGGATTTTTTTTGTAACTAATTTTTAAAAATGGTCACACGTATTTCTATTTCCTAACTGGAATAATTAGCAGTCAGTAAATTTCAGATGCTTTTTTCCGTCAATCGCTTGAAATACCAAATGAGATGAAGATCATTATGTTCTGAAACTTAAAGGAATTAGGACATTTAGTTAAGCAGCTCCTCCAAATGTCATTGTTTTGGCCCTTTCAGGTGTTTTTGTTCAATATTTAATTGATGTTTGGGGGGGATTCAGCAGGTGGGGTCTCAGCTTGCCCGAAATAAGGCACACATATTTCCAAGCAAGTGTCCTTAAACTGCACTTTTTGGGGGGTATTTTGCCTATCATTCGCAATTTTTATGTAAGAAAAAAAAACGTATGTTTTTCTTTCTTTTTATGCATTCAAAACCTAAGTCAAGTATAGAAACATTTGAAGAATGGATCAAGGCTACTTACATGGACAATGGGCAAAGAATAATTTTCCTATGTGGTGACTTTAATATTGACTTATTGAACCCTAACAAGCAAAAGTCTATTGATGACTTCATTGATACAATGTACAGCATCAGTTTATATCCTAAAATCACAAAGCCAAGCAGAATTACAGGACACTGTGCCACGCTTATTGATAATATTTTTACCAATGATTTTGATAATAACACTACAAGTGGTCTACTTATAACCGATGTTAGTGATCATCTGCCAGTTTTTATAATATATGATGGAAACTACAAGAAGAATATGGAAGACAAAAGGACATTTCGAAGACTGTGCACAGAGAAGAGGATGATTGCTTTCAAAATTGAGCTACAAAAGCAAGATTGGGACAATGTGTACAATGAAAATGAGGTTGATGAAGCATATGAACATTTCTTAAACAAGTTCATAATACTTTATAACAAACATTGTCCATGGATACAACTCAGTAATAAGCAGAGAAAGAATAATCAACCATGGATGACAAAAGGATTAAAAAATGCTTGTAAGAAGAAGAATACACTATATAGGAAATTTATAGCACAAAGAACTACAGAGGCAGAAATTAAGTACAAAAAGTATAAAAACAAGTTAACATACATACTACGATTATGTAGAAAAGAATATTACAGTGAATTATTGGACAAGAACAAAACTAATATGAGAGCAACATGGGGCATCCTCAATAGCATTATTAAAAATGGCACTAAGAGGGACTACCCTCAATACTTCTTAGACGGAAATAAAAAAAATGACAACATAAAGGAAGTAGTTGAAAGCTTCAATAATTATTTTGTAAATATTGGACCAAAATTGGAAGAAAGGATTCCAGACCCAGTTTCAATTGAGGACTATAATGATACCATAGAGCGAAATCCCAACTCCATGTTCCTCAGTAATGTGACACAGGAGGAAATAGTTACAATCGTGAAAAAATGTAAATCCAAGACTTCAACTGATTGTAATGAAATTGATATGGAAACGATAAAAAAGGTTATTGAAGAGATTTCAGGACCATTAATGTATATTAGTAACCTATCATTTCAAACAGGTACATTTCCAAACAAAATGAAAATAGCTAAAGTTGCACCAATTTATAAGACTGGCGACAAACATCAATTTACAAACTATAGACCTGTTTCCTTACTTCCACAATTTTCTAAAATCATTGAAAAACTGTTCAATAACAGATTAGAGAGTTTCATAAATAAAAATAGAATACTCGAAGAAAATCAATATGGATACAGAGCTAATGTTTCAACTTCGATGGCTTTAATTGAAATTACAGAAGAAATTACCAATGCTATAGATAATAAAAAATGTGCGGCAGCAGTTTTTATGGATCTAACTAAAGCATTTGACACAATTAATCACAATATTTTAATCAAAAAACTAGAACGATATGGCATCAGAGGGTTAGTCTTAAACTGGATAAGAAGTTATCTAATGAACAGGAAACAATACGTGAAGGTAGGCGAACACACCTCTACAACGCTAAATATATCCTGTGGTGTACCTCAGGGATCAATACTAGGACCTAAATTATTCAATCTATATATAAATGACATTTGTAAAGTTACAAAAGATTTAAAGTTAGTATTATTTGCGGATGATACAACAGCGTTTTGTTCAGGAGAGAATACACAGAAGATACTACAAATAATAACAGAAGAAATGAACAAATTAAAAAGATGGTTTGACCAAAAACAGACTATCGTTGAATCTCAGTAAAACTAAAATAATGCTATTTGGTAACAGTAGAAGAGAAAGTCAAACACAAATACAAATAGACGGAATAGAAATTGAAAGAGTAAATGAAACCAAATTTCTAGGTATAATGATTGATGATAAATTGAACTGGAAATCTCACGTAAAAAATATACAACATAAAGTAGCAAGAAACACGTCAATAATGAATAAAGCAAAACATGTTCTAGACAAAAAATCACTTCATATTCTCTACTGCTCACTAGTGTTACCATATCTGAGTTATTGTGCAGAAATATGGGGAAATAATTACAAAAGTACACTTCATTCATTAACGGTGTTACAAAAAAGATCAGTTAGAATAATACATAATGTTGGATATAGAGAACACACAAATCCTTTATTTATTGAATCAAAGATTCTGAAATTCTACGACATAGTGAATTTGCAAACAGCTAAAATTATACACAAAGCAAACTATAACCTGCTACCCAAGAATATACAACAATTCTTCTCAAAAAAAGAGGAGAAATATAATCTTAGAGAGAAATGTAATTTAAAACATTTGTATGCACGTACAACACTTAAGACCTTCAGTATATCAGTATGTGGAATTAAATTATGGAATGGATTAAGCAAAGCAATCAAACAATGTACTAATATGATCCACTTCAAGAAACTCTTCAAACTTAAAGTGTTTACAAAGTACAAAGAAGAAGAACCATGATAAACATTCTGAATTTATTTAACTCATCCATTCTTTCATTCTTTCACTCACAAAATAATCTTACTTATCTCAACATATGAAATGTAACTTACTTCACCAATTATTATTTATTTACTTATTTTATTGTGATTACTTATGGAGTATATTGTGAATAAATTGAGAACAGGAAGTGAACAAAAGTTTTAGCAACTGTCATGTAAAAGAAAAGGGGTAGGATTAAATAAGCTTTGCTTCTTCCTACTCCTTTTCGAACATGTTGAAAAGAGAAACTGGAGATTGTGATGTATCATGTTGTATACTTGCATGTTCGAAATAAACTCAAAACTCAAACTCAAAAAAAAAAAAACAGTAAATAAATGCCATCAAAAGTCTGCTCACAATGGAGCTCTATTCTGCCCAATAAGTGAAGTGAATCATATTTATATAGCGCTTTTCTCTAGAGACTCAAAGAGCTTTACATAGTGCGATACATCTTTAAACCAGTGTGTGGCACTATAGAAGCAGGTGTGTAAAGTGTCTTGCCCAGGGACACAACGGCAGTGACTAGGATGGCGGAAGAGGGGATCAAACCTGGAACCGATAAGTTGCTGGCACGGCCGCTCTACCAACCGCTGCCGCCCATAAATAAAATAAAGCACTTAAAAACACCTCCATTAAGGTTTTATATGCATGATGTAAATATATATGTAATGTAGTAACATTTATTATAACATTTAATATTTACATATTTTGATCATTTTGAGCTTAAAATGATCATGTAATTTGGAATGTATTTTGGAATTAGTCAGTCCTCCCTCTCACGTCTGCAGTTGCTCCAAAATGCAGCTGCCCGACTTTCAACTAACAGAAGAAAAAGAGAGCACATTACTCCTGTTTTAGCCTCCCTCCACTGGCTGCCTGTGTCTTTGAGAGTCCATTTTAAAGGGGAACATTATCACAATTTCAGAAGGGTTAAAACCATTAAAAATCAGTTCCAAGTGGCTTATTTTATTTTTCGAAGTTTTTTTCAAAATTTTACCCATCACGCAATATCTCTAAAAAAAAGCTTCAAAGTGCCTGATTTTAACCATCGTTATATACACCCGTCCATTTTCCTGTGACGTCACATAGTGAAGCCAACACAAACAAACATGGCGGATAAAACAGCAAGCTATAGCGACATTAGCTCGGATTCAGACTCGGATTTCAGCGGCTTAAGCGATTCAACAGATTACGCATGTATTGAAATGGATGGTTGTAGTGTGGAGGCAGGTAGCGAAAACGAAATTATCTCGCCTGGAAAAGGGTGGAATGTCATCTCCAGGTTGGGGAGGAGACCCTGCCCCAAGTGGAGGAGTTCAAGTACCTAGGAGTCTTGTTCACGAGTGGGGGAACAGTGGATCGTGAGATCGACAGGTGGATCGGTGCGGCGTCTTCAGTAATGCGGACGCTGTATCGATCCGTTGTGGTGAAGAAGGAGCTGAGCCGGAAGGCAAAGCTCTCAATTTACCGGTCAATCTACGTTCTCATCCTCACCTATGGTCATGAGCTTTGGGTTATTACCGAAAGGACAAGATCACGGGTACAAGCGGCCGAAATGAGTTTCCTCCGCCGGATTGCGGGTCTCTCCCTTAGAGATAGGGTGAGAAGCTCTGTCATCCGGGCGGAGCTCAAAGTAAAGCCGCTGCTCCTCCACATGGAGAGGAGTCAGATGAGGTTGTTCGGGCATCTGGTCAGGATGCCACCCGAACGCCTCCCTAGGGAGGTGTTTAGGGCATGTCCAACCGGTAGGAGGCCACGGGGAAGACCCAGGACACGTTGGGAAGACTATGTCTCCCGGCTGGCCTGGGAACGCCTCGGGATCTGGACGAAGTGGCTGGGGAGAGGAAAGTCTGGGCTTCCCTGCTTAGGCTGCTGCCCCCGCGACCCGCCCTCGGATAAGCGGAAGAAGATGGATGGATGGATGGAAAATAAAAAAAAATAAAAAATGGTTTGAATGTTTGATAATATATTCAATTTATTTCTATTTAAAAATGGTTTGAATGTTTGATAATATATTTTTGCATAACTAGACAATATTTAGGTTAACAATTTGCGATAACATGGCGTACACATATTTTATTTCTACCAAAATAGAAAGAAAGAATACATTTAGTAAGAAAGGTTACAGTACTTTATTGATACATATTATTATTTTCGTACCATCCATCCATCCATTTCCTACCGCTTGTCCCTTTCGGGGGTGCTGGAGCCTATCTCAGCTGTATCTGGGCGGTAGGCGGGGTAAACCCTGGACAAGTCGCCACCTCATCACAGACATTTTCGTAAAAAGACGGATTTGTGACACCAAATCCTTTGACTTGACCCAAATGAGAAAAGGCAATTTCCGTCCATTCTTATTAAGGTAAGGGTAAGCGTCGACATTTGTAAATTGTAGTTGTCGACCAATTGAGGTTATCACTATATAGTATACATTTATTTTGAAAAATAATGTCGGAAATGGGAGTGGCTTTCTTTTGGCGCATGGGCAAACGGATCGGGCAGCTCCAAGACCTTCATGGCGGACTGAACGGCTTCGGCTTTCCGGAGAAGTTTCGATTTACCATCAAACAGCGATATAGATTCTCAAACATTCGTCTTTTCTAAAGTCCAAGATAAACATTTTTTAGTTGGGAGCGATGGAGTGTTATGTGAAATGATGATTAAGGACGTGATAGAAGATGGACGACTACTGCTATGCTAAGATGGCGACGTCATGTAAAAGAGAAACTGAAAGAGAATCAACTTCCAGCAAATCACCAACGGAGATAAAGTCGAAAGATGAAGGTGAGTGAGTTGACGTTTCGTCATTTTAAAGTTACTTCAAGCCCTGGAATGAGTGTTGATGAGAAATTAGCCGATTTGAATGTAAAGAAAGAGCCGCCATGATTGTTAGCTTGAAGAAGGCAGTGGAGTTCACATCAGAGGAGATGAAAGAATGCAAAAGTCAAATGAAGAAAGTGGAAGAGCAAAACAAGCGCTTGTGTAAAGAAAAGAATGATGTGAAAGAAGAGATGTTGGGGAAGATTAAGAGATGTGCAGTGTGTGAAGAGAATCAATCAATCAATCAATGTTTATTTATATAGCCCTAAATCACAAGTGTCTCAAAGGGCTGCACAAGCCACAACAACATCCTCGGTACAGAGCCCACATAAGGGCAAGGAAAACTCACCCCAGTGGGACGTCGATGTGAATGACTATGAGAAACCTTGGAGAGGACCGCACATGTGGGTAACCCCCCCCCCCAGGGGAGACCGAATGCAATGGATGTCGAGTGGGTCTAACATAATATTGTGAGAGTCCAGTCCATAGTGGATCCAACAAAACAGTAAGAGTCCAGTCCATAGTGGGGTCAGCAGGAAACCATCCCGAGCGGGAACGGGTCAGCAGCGCAGAGATGTTCCCAACCGATGCACAGGCGAGCGGTCCACCCCGGGTCCCGACTCTGGACAGCCAGCACTTCATCCATGGCCACCGGACCTGTGTGTCTCCCCCTCCACAAGGGATAGGGGGGAGTAGAGGAGAAAAGAAAAGAAACGGCAGATCAACTGGTCTAAAAAAGGGGGGCTATTTAAAGGCTAGAGTATACAAATGAGTTTTAAGATGGGACTTAAATGCTTCTACTGAGGTAGCATCTCTAACTGTTACCGGGAGAGCATTCCATAGTACTGGAGCCCGAATAGAAAACGCTCTATAGCCCGCAGACTTTTTTTGGGGTTCTGGGAATCACTAATAAGCCGGAGTTCTTGGAACCCAGATTTCTTGCCGGGACATATGGTACAATACAATCGGCAAGATAGGCTGGAGCTAGACCATCCATCCATCCATCCATCCATCTTCTTCCGCTTATCCGAGGTCGGGTCACGGGGGCAGCAGCCTAAGCAGGGAAGCCCAGACTTCCCTCTCCCCAGCCACTTCGTCCAGCTCCTCCCGGGGGATCCCGAGGCGTTTCCAGGACAGCCGGGAGACTGGAGCTAGACCGTGTAGTATTTTATACGTAAGTAGTAAAACCTTAAAGTCGCATCTTAAGTGCACAGGAAGCCAGTGCAGGTGAGCCAGTATAGGCGTAATATGATCAAACTTTCTTGTTCTTGTCAAAAGTCTAGCAGCCGCATTTTGTACCAATTGTAATCTTTCAATGTTAGACATAGGGAGACCCGAAAATAATATGTTATAGTATTGGAGACGAGACGTAACGAACGCATGAATAATGATCTCAGTGTCGCTAGTGGATAAAATAGAACGAATTTTAGCGATATTACAGAGATGAAAGAAGGCCGTTTTAGTAACACTCTTAATGTGTGACTCAAAGGAGAGAGTTGGGTGGAAGATAATACCCAGATTCTTTGCCGAGTCACCTTGTGTAATTGTTTGGTTGTCAAATGTTAAGGTGGTATTATTAAATAAATGTTGGTGTTTAGCAGGACTGATAATCAGCATTTCCGTTTTCTTGGCGTTGAGTTGCAAAAAGTTAGCGGACATCCATTGTTTAATTTCATTAAGACACGCCTCCAGCTGACTACAATCCGGCGTGTTGGTCAGCTTTAGGGGCATGTAGAGTTGGGTGTCATCAGCATAACAATGAAAGCTAACACCGTATTTGCGTATGATGTCGCCTAGCGGCAGCATGTAAATACTAAGGAGTGCAGGGCCAAGAACCGAACCCTGGGGGACTGCGCACGTTACTTTAACATACCGTATTTTCCGCACTATTAGCCGCACCTAAAAACCACAAATTTACTCAAAAGCTGACAGTGCGGCTTATAACCCGGTGCGCTTTATATATGGATTAATATTAAGATTCATTTTCATAAAGTTTAGGTCTCGCAACTACGGTAAACAGCCGCCATCTTTTTTCCCCGTAGAAGAGGAAGTGCTTCTTCTTCTACGGCAAGCAACCGCCAAGGTAAGCACCCGCCCCCATAGAAGAGGAAGCGCTTCTTCTTCTACTGTAAGCAACCACCCGCCCCCGTAGAAGAAGAAGAAGCGCGCGGATATTACGTTTCATTTCCTTTGTGTGTTTACATCTGTAAAGACCACAAAATGGCTCCTACTAAGCGACAGGTTTCCGGTTCATGAAAAGACGCAATCTCTCCATCCACACACGGACTACTATTTCACAGCAACTGTAAAGACTTTCAAGAAAAGCTGGCTACTTTCCGTGCATATTGTAAAAACAAGATAGCTGAAAAAAAGATCCGGCCAGAGAACATTATCAACATGGACGAGGTTCCCCTGACTTTTGATATTCCTGTGAACCGCACTGTGGATACAACGGGAGCACGTACGGTGAATATTCGCACCACAGGGAATGAGAAGTCATCCTTCACTGTGGTTCTAGCTTGCCATGCTAATGGCTAGAAACTTCCACCCATGGGGATATTCAAAAGGAAGACCTTGCCAAAAGAGACCTTTCCAGCCGGCGTCATCATAAAAGCTAACTCGAAGGGATGGATGGATGAAGAAAAGATGAGCGAGTGGTTAAGGGAAGTTTACGCGAAGAGGCCGGGTGGCTTTTTTCACGCAGCTCCGTCCATGTTGATATACAACTCCATGCGCGCCCACATCACGCTGGTTTTTAATATATTATTAAAGTTTGACTGACCTATCTGACTGTTTTTTTGAAATTCCCTTTAGCGCAGTTAGATGCGGCTTATAACACGGGGCGGCTTATAGGTGGACAAAGTTTTGAAATATGCCGTTCATTGAAGGCGCGGCTTATAACCCAGGGCGGCTTATGGTGCGGAAAATACGGTAGTCCGAGGTCACATTGTTATGGGAGACTCACTGCATCCTGTCAGTAAGATAAGAGTTAAACCACGACAAAGCTAAGTCTGACATACCAATACATGTTTTGATACGCTCTAATAAAATTTTATGATCGACGGTATCGAAAGCAGCGCTAAGATCAAGAAGCAGCAACGTAGATGACTGGACCACATGTCTACATCAACGTGCAGAGGATTGGAGGTAATAAAGAACAAGTATAATTTAATTTCTGTCAACTTTTGATTATTGGGAAGTTCTCCACATGTGTCACAACTCATAAGGTCAAAGTTCCCCCAAAAAATGGAAATTATTTGCATGTTATATATAATGCTACACATATGTTGCAATATATTGAAAAAATGTAATACTTATTAAGACAAAAATCTAATGGTATGATTGTATATTGTAAGAACATCCTGCTTGCTGGACCAAGACCTTCAGTATATCAGTATGTGGAATTAAATGATGGAATGGATTAAGCAAAGCAATCAAACAATGTACTAATATGATCCACTTCAAGAAACTCTTCAAACTTAAAGTGTTTACAAAGTACAAAGACGAAGAACCACGATAAACATTCTGGATTTATTTCATCCATCCATCCGTTCATTTTCAAAATAATCTTACTCACCTCACCATATGAAATGTAACTTACTTCACTGAGTAGTATTTATTTATTTATATTGTGATTACTTATGGAGTATATTGTGAATAAACTGAGAACAGGCAGTGAAAAATAGTTTTAGCAACTGTTATGTAAAAGAAAAGGGGTATGATTAAATAAGCTCTGCTTCTTCCTGCTCCCTTTCGAACATGATGAAAAGAGAAACTGGAAATTGTGATGTAACATGTTGTATCGCATCATAATTATCCCATCAAAACTCCCTAAAATGGATTAACTCGCTGGAACTCGCTGGAATAAAAAAGACAATATAACATACATCCATAAACGTGGATGCATGTGAAAAAGTGCAATATATTTATCTGTACAGTAACCTATTTATTTATTTATATATGCACCTTATTGCTTTTTTATCCTGCACTACCATGAGCTTATGTAACGAAATTCCGTTCTTATCTGTGCTGTAAAGTTCAAATTTGAATGACAATAAAAAGGAAGTCTAAGTCTAAGTATGTATGCTTGCATGTTCAAAATAAACTCAATTTCAGATGTCTGCATCAACGTGCAGAGGTAATAAAGAACAAGAATAATAGGATTACTGTCAACTTTGGATTGGGAAGTTCTCCATGAGTGTCACAGCTCATTAAGTAAACAAAGTTACGAAAGTAAATTACATTTTTGGGGTTAGATCATAGCCAATGTCTGCAAAAATCGAATTGACATAGACAGTGGTCTTCCAAGCGATGTGTTCAAAAACGAATAAAAAAATAAAGAATTCTGTGTAAGAAATAATGTAAAACCAAGGAAGTTTTTTCCAGACAGCCAAAAATATGAACACAAAACACATCATCATAGTTACACATGAATACAACAATGTAGTGCCTCAACTAAAGGGCTCAATTGGTTTTATGACAGAGCTCATCATTCAAAATACTCGCATCACAAATCAGTCCCTTCAGTTAAAATGAAATCAAATCAATTTCTACTGGCTTTGGCCGTCTCAAAGCAGCACAGTTTGAACATGCATCATGCCTTGAAAAACCAACTTTCAGATAAGAAATATTGTATAAATACAATTAGGGATGTCCCGATCCGATATTTGCCAAAAAATGCGTATCGGCAAGACATGGGAAAATGCCGATCCAGATCCAGTTTTTAAAAAAAGCTCCGGTCCGTGTTTCCAACGCATGATTTAAATAATACATTCCACTTTTCTGCAGCTCCCTAATTTCCGTTTCGCATTTTCCAGCACACCTTCAACACATCCACAGGTCTGTGGATTCTCACAGAGTTGCTTTTAGCTGCTAGCATTACACGACAGGCTCTTCTCACTCTTTCCTGTGTCTCCCTCTCACAGACAGCGAGCGCACCTTCTTACACACGTCACATACTGTCACGTCACACGTCACATACTGTCACGTCACACGTCACATACTGTCACGTCACACGTCACATACTGTCACGTCATACGTCACATACTGTCGCGTCATACGTCACATACTGTCACGTCACACGTCACATACTGTCACGTCATACGTGACATACTGTCGCGTCATACGTCACATACTGTCACGTCATACGTCACATACGTATACGCCCTCCCCGAGCAGAGAGGTAGCAGCATGGCTAACGTTAGCTGTGATGCTAGCGCAGCCGCTAAGGTGCGCGCCTGTGCAATTGCGCACGGCAATTCTATGCCACGCACAAAAGCAAATAAAAAAAATAAGCGCATAACAATTTTCGACACACGGACACGACAGAGAAAACATTTTTCGTCATCATTGTTCAAATATTGTAACGTCTGCCGAGACGCTTATCTCCGTTCGGTGCCACACGCCCACACCATCAAAATGCAGAGGCAAACATTTCTAGATCAACACCGTACGAAAAAAATAATGATTTTTTTAGTTGTGATTTCCTTCTCTGCATGAAAGTTTAAAAGTAACATATATTAATGCAGTATGAAGAAGAATGTTTTAACGTAGACACATAGAATCATCATACTGCTGTGATTATATGCATCAAGTGTTCATTCAAGGCTAAGGCAAAATATCCACATATATATGGTGTATCGTGACATGGCCTAAATATATCGCAATTTTTAAAAAAGGCCATATCCCCCAGCCCTAGTTCAATGATGCCATTCTGTTTGTCATGTATAATTTTGTCTATTTTGTGTTTATCCTTGAATAAACAGGTCAGTTTCTTGTTACCAACCATTGTGTATTATTCAAACTCCCCTAATTCAGCTGGCTAGTTGTTATCAAGAGTACTAAAACCCTTTTCAACATGATTCTGACAACTAAGTAGGCTAAATAACTTTAAACTTTAATACATGCTCGGATAGGCCAGTATCGGTCAGTATCGGTATCGGATCGGAAGTGCAAAAACAATATCGGTATCGGATCGGAAGTGCAAAAACAATATCGGTATCGGATCGGAAGTGCAAAAACCTGGATCGGGACATCCCTAAATACAATAGAATGTACCACAAACAACAACGTAGTTTTAGGAAACAATATAGCAATATTGTGCAGCATATACTTGGACCACTGTAGGGTTTCCTTCTCCGTTGTGTTGCAATAGGAACTCAATTCTTCTTTATGTTGCACACAGACCTCTTTGAGTAGCGGACCGTAGAGGTGAGAGTTGACAGCAACCGGCACGTACAGTACAGGCCAAAAGTTTGGACACACCTTCTCCTCATTCAATGACTTTTCTTTGTTTTCATGACTATTTACATTGTAGATTGTCACATCAGAACTATGAATGAACACATGTGGAGTTATGTACTTAAAGGGGAACATTATCACCAGACCTATGTAAGCGTCAATATATACCTTGATGTTGCAGAAAAAAGACCATATATTTTTTTAACCGATTTCCGAACTCTAAATGGGTGAATTTTGGCGAATTAAACACCTTTCTAATATTCGCTCCGGGAGCGATGACGTCACAACGTGACGTCGCATCGGGAAGCAATCCGCCATTTTCTCAAACACCGAGTCAAATCAGCTCTGTTATTTTCCGTTTTTTCGACTGTTTTCCGTACCTTGGAGACATCATGCCTCGTCGGTGTGTTGTCGGAGGGTGTAACAACACGAACAGGGACGGATTCAAGTTGCACCAGTGGCCCAAAGATGCCAAAGTGGCAAGAAATTGGACGTTGGTTCCGCACACTTTACCGACGAAAGCTATGCTACGACAGAGATGGCAAGAATGTGTGGATTTCCTGCGACACTCAAAGCAGATGCATTTCCAACCATAAAGTCAAAGAAATCTGCCGCCAGACCCCCATTGAATCTGCCGGAGTGTGTGAGCAATTCAGGGACAAAGGACCTCGGTAGCAGGGCAAGCAATGGCGGCAGTTTGTTCCCGCAGACGAGCGAGCTAAACCCCCTGGATGTCTTGGCTCACACCGTCCCAAAGATGATCAAGAGAAGAATATTGACCCTAGCTTCCCTGGCCTGCTGACATGAGGGTATGTCTACAGAATATATTAATTGATGAAAATTGGGCTGTCTGCACTCTCAAAGTGCATGTTGTTGCCAAATGTATTTCATATGCTGTAAACCTAGTTCATAGTTGTTAGTTTCCTTTAATGCCAAACAAACACATACCAATCGTTGGTTAGAAGGCGATCGCCGAATTCGTCCTCGCTTTCTCCCGTGTCGCTGGCTGTCGTGTCGTTTTCGTCGGTTTCGCTTGCATACGGTTCAAACCGATATGGCTCAATAGCTTCAGTTTCTTCTTCAATTTCGTTTTCGCTACCTGCCTCCACACTACAACCATCCGTTTCAATACATTCGTAATCTGTTGAATCGCTTAAGCCGCTGAAATCCGAGTCTGAATCCGAGCTAATGTCGCTATAGCTTGCTGTTCTTTCCGCCATGTTTGTTTGTGTTGGCTTCACTATGTGACGTCACAGGAAAATGGACGGGTGTGTATATAACGATGGTTAAAATCAGGCACTTTGAAGCTTTTTTTAGGGATATTGCGTGATGGGTAAAATTTTGAAAAAAACTTCGAAAAATATAATAAGCCACTGGGAACTGATTTTTAATGGTTTTAACCCTTCTGAAATTGTGATAATGTTCCCCTTTAACAAAAAAAAGGTGAAATAACTGAAAACATATTTTATATTCTAGTTTCTTCAAAATAGCCACCCTTTGCTCTTATTACTGCTTTGCACACTCTTGGCATTCTCTCCATGAGCTTCAAGCACACCTGTGAAGTGAAAGCTATTTCAGGTGACTACCTCTTGAAGCTCATCGAGACAATGCCAAGAGTGTGCGGAAAATTAATCAGAGCAAAGGGTGGCTATTTTGAAGAAACTAGAATATAAAACATGTTTTCAGTTATTTCACCTTTTTTTGTTAAGTACATAACTCCACATGTGTTCATTCATAGTTGTGATGTGACAATCTACAATGTAAATAGTCGTGAAAATAAAGAAAACACATTGAATGGGAAGGTGTGTCCAAACTTTTGGCCTGTACTGTATGTGTGCGTAAGACCCAGTAAGCAAGATTCACTGTCACTCATCCCGTTTGAGTAAAAGAGGAAAGAACAAGGTAAAAAACATGTCAGCCAGAACTCTAAAGCGGAGTTCTCTTCGAAGTGGTGCCAACTGACAGTACTGCGGTCAGGCGATAGTTGCCAAGCGGCCAAGTCTGGTACACAGCAGGACATGTTTTTTTGGGTTTGGTTTTCTCATTCGGTGGTTGTCGTTCTTCTCCCTGGTTGAAGGGTGGGTTTGTGTCCATCTTTCAAAATAACACTTTTTTTTTAGAGCTGTAAAGAAAATGAAAGATGTCCCAGTCAACATCCGATTGTTTTGGCCTTCGGGGCCGACCCGCTTTCTAGTCCCCATCTAATACTTTGACGATCGATTCTAGAAGTGAAAATGCAAATAAAGTAAACTAGAGATGTCCGATAATGGCTTTTTTGCCGATATTCCGATATTGTCCAACTCTTAATTACCGATTCCGATATCAACCGATACCGATATATACAGTGGTGGAATTAACACATTATTGTCATGTCTGTGTAATCATGTTTTGTTTTAGTCATGTTTTGTTTAGTTATTGGACTCTTTAGTTTCTGGCTTTTCACTCCCTTGTCTTGTTTCCATGATTACCCATTAGTTTCACCTGTTCCACGTTTGGACTCATTGTGCACTCTTGTTTGTCACCATAGCAACCCATTAGTTTTCACCTGTCACGTCACGCACCTGTTTCACGTTTTGAGTCACGCACCTGTTTTCGTTAATCATGTCTGTAGTATTTAAGTTCATTGTTTTCAGTTTGTCTTTCTGGTGACATCCCACAATTATGCTCTGCACATTTCTGACACTTGTTTTCATGTCCATCGTTCATGCTGCTCCTTTTAGTCCATGCCAACTAAGTTTTGTTTATTAATGCTATAGTCTTTTGGTTTCATAGTTTATTCTCCGCCACTGTGCGCGCTTTTCGTTTGTACTTTATTTTGATATATTAAATAAATCATGTATTTACATTCCCGTCTCGCCCGAGCCAACTTTCCGTTGCATTCCGGAAAAGCAAACACCCAGGACCAAGTCATGACAATTATTATGCCTAATTTTGTTGTGATACCCCGCTGGATGCATGAAACAATGTAACAAGGTTTTCCAAAATAAATCAACTCAATTTATGGAAAAAAATGCCAACATGGCACTGCCATATTTATTATTGAAGTCACAAAGTGCATTTTTTTTAAAAACATGCCTCAAAACAGCAGCTTGGAATTTGGGACATGCTCTCCTTGAGACCCACTACAACTATGGGAAATACTATACTTTGACTTTCACAAAGTGCATTATTTTTTTTAACATGCCTCAAAACAGCAGTTTGGAATTTGGGACATGCTCTCCCTAAGAGAGCATGAGGAGGTAGAGGTGGGTGGGGTTGAAGTGGGGGGGGTAGGGAGTAGCGGGAGTTGTATATTGTAGCATCCCGGAAGAGTTAGTGCTGCAAGGGGTTCTGGGTATTTGTTCTGTTGTGTTTATGTTGTGTTACGGTGCGGATGTTCTCCCGAAATGTGTTTGTCATTCTTGTTTGGTGTGGGTTCACAGTGTGGCGCATATTTGTAACAGTGTTAAAGTTGTTTATACGGCCACCCTCAGTGTGACCTGTATGGCTGTTGACCAAGTATGCCTTGCATACACTTGTGTGTGTGAAAAGCCGTAGATATTATGTGATTGGGCCGGCACGCAAAGGCAGTGCCTTTAAAGTTTATTGGCGCTTTGTACTTCTCCCTACGTCCGTGTACACAGCTGCGTTTTAAAAAGTCATACATTTTACTTTTTGAAACCGACACCGATAATTTCCGATATCACATTTTAAAGCATTTATCGTCCGATAATATAGGAAGTCCCATATTATCGGTCATCTCTAAAGTAAACACAATAAGACATTTATATAAAGTTTGTTTTATTAAATTTAGAAATCTATGGTATTGTTGTAAATCAGAAGACATATGAAATGTGTGGTATTGCATGCTACATATTTATTTTAACTAAATTAAAGCAAACACTATTGGCTCTTTTTTTAATCATGTAGGTTTTGCCCTCAACACCTTCCTGTATCCAGAGTAGGGATGTCCCGATCCGATATTTGCCAAAAATTGCGTATCGGCAAGGCATGGGAAAATGCCGATCCAGATCCAGTTTAAAAAAAACTCCGGTCCGTGTTTTCCAAAGCACCAATTTAAATAATGCATTCCACTTTTCTGCTGCTCCCTAATTTCCGTTCCGCATTTTCCAGCACATCTTCAACACATCCACAGGTCTGTGGATTCTCATGCAGTTGCTTTTAGCTGCTGGCATTACACGGCAGGCTCTTCTCACTCTTTCCTGTGTCTCCCTCTCACAGACAGCAAGTGCACCTTCTTACACACGTCACATACTGTCACGTCATACGTCACATACTGTCACGACATACGTCACATACTGTCACGTCATACGTCACATACGTATACGTCCTCCCCGAGCAGAGAGGTAGCAGCATGGCTAACGTTAGCTGTGGTGCTAGCGCAGCCGTGTGACCAACGCTCCCTCTAAGGTGCTCGCCTGTGCAATTGCAAACTGCTCAAGCGTCCTCTGCGCATAGCAATTATATGCCACGCACAAAATCTAATAAAAAAATAAGCGCATAACAATTTTCAACACACGGACACGACAGAGAAAACAGTTTTCGTCATCATTGTTCAAATATTGTAACGTCTGTCGAGACGCTTATCTCCATTCGGTGCCACACGTCCAGACCATCAAAATGCAGAGGCAAAAATTTCCACATCAACACCGTATGAAAAAATTAGTGATTTTTTTAGTTGTGATTTCCTTCTCTGCATGAAAGTTTAAAAGTAGCATATATTAATGCAGTATGAAGAAGAATGTTTTAATGTAGACATGCAAGCCTTGAAAGAACATTTTGAAAATCAAGACTACATTTCCTGCAAATGGGTGCATTTCTACCCTATATTTTAACTTTAGATTTATTCTCATATCAAACTCTTTTGGCTGTCTTTTTGACACTTACATCCGGCGCCCCCCTCCACACCCTGGATTATAAATAATGTAAATAATTCAATGTGATTATCTTGTGTGATGACTGTATTATGATGATAGTATATATCTGATAGTATATATCTGTATCATGAATCAATTTTATGTTTTCCGGGGGCTTCTATGCCCCCTGGTAGGGTCTCCCAAGGCAAACTGGTCCTAGGTGAGGGATCAGACAAAGAGCAGCTCGAAGACCTCTATGAAGAACACGAACAAGGAACCCAGATTTCCCTCGCCCGGACGCGGGTCACCGGGGCCCTCCTCTGGAGCCAGGCCCGGAGGTGTGGCACGATGGCGAGCGCCTGGTGGCCGGGCCTGTCCCCATGGGGCCCGGCCGGGCACAGCCCGAAGAGGCAACGTGGGTCCCCCCTCCAATGGGCTCACCACCCATAGCAGGGGTCATAGAGGTCGGGTGCGATGTGAGCTGGGCGGAAGCCGAAGGCAGGGCACTTGGCGGTCCGATCCTCGGCTACAGAAGCTAGCTCTTGGGACGTGGAACGTCACCTCGCTGGGGGGGAAGGAGCCTGAGCTAGTGCGTGAGGTGGAGAAGTTCCGGCTAGATATAGTCGGACTCACTTCGACGCACAGCAAGGGCTCTGGAACCAGTTCTCTTGACAGGGGCTGGACTCTCTTCCACTCTGGCGTTGCCAGCAATGAGAGGCGACGGGCTGGGGTGGCAATTCTTGTTTCCCCTCGGCTCAAAGCCTGCACGTTGGAGTTCAACCCGGTGGACGAGAGGGTAGCCTCCCTCCGCCTTCGGGTGGGGGGACGGGTCCTGACTGTTGTTTGCGCTTACGCGCCCAACGGCAGTTCAGATTACCCACCCTTTTTGGATTCACTCGAGGGAGTACTGGAGAGTGCTCCCCCGGGTGATTCCCTCGTTCTACTGGGGGACTTCAACGCTCATGTTGGCAACGACAGTGAAACCTGGAGAGGCGTGATTGGGAAGAATGGCCGCCCGGATCTGAACCCGAGTGGTGTTTTGTTATTGGACTTTTGTGCTCGTCACGGATTGTCAATAACAAACACCATGTTCAAACATAAGGGTGTCCATATGTGCACTTGGCACCAGGACACCCTAGGCCGCAGTTCCATGATCGACTTTGTAGTTGTGTCATCGGATTTGCGGCCTCATGTTTTGGACACTCGGGTGAAGAGAGGGGCGGAGCTTTCTACCGATCACCACCTGGTGGTGAGTTGGCTGCGATGGTGGGGGAGGATGCCGGACAGACCTGGCAGGCCCAAACGCATTGTGAGGGTTTGCTGGGAACGTCTAGCAGAGTCTCCTGTCAGAGAGAGTTTCAATTCCCACCTCCGGAAGAACTTTGAACATGTCACGAGGGAGGCGCTGGACATTGAGTCCGAGTGGACGATGTTCCGTACCTCTGTTGTCGGGGCGGCCGATTGGAGCTGTGGCCGCAGGGTAGTTGGTGCCTGTCGTGGCGGTAATCCTAGAACCCGTTGGTGGACACCGGCGGTGAGGGATGCCGTCAAGCTGAAGAAGGAGTCCTATCGGGTTCTTTTGGCTCATGGGACTCCTGACGCAGCAGACAGGTACCGACAGGCCAAGCGGTGTGCGGCTTCAGCGGTCGCGGAGGCAAAAACTCGGACATGGGAGGAGTTCGGTGAGGCCATGGAAAAAGACTTCCGGACGGCTTCGAAGCAATTCTGGACCACCATCCGCCGCCTCAGGAAGGGGAAGCAGTGCAGTGTCAACACCGTGTATGGTGGGGATGGTGCTCTGTTGACCTCGACTGCGGATGTTGTGGATCGGTGGAGAGAATACTTCGAAGACCTCCTCAATCCTACCAGCACGTCTTCCTATGAGGAAGCAGGGCCTGGGGAATCTGTGGTGGGCTCTCCTATTTCTGGGGCTGAGGTTGCCGAGGTAGTTAAAAAGCTCCTCGGTGGCAAGGCCCCGGGGGTGGATGAGATCCGCCCGGAGTTCCTTAAGGCTCTGGATGTTGTGGGGCTGTCTTGGTTGACAAGACTCTGCAACATCGCGTGGACATCGGGGGCGGTACCTCTGGATTGGCAGACCGGGGTGGTGGTTCCTCTCTTTAAGAAGGGGAACCGGAGGGTGTGTTCCAACTATCGTGGGATCACACTCCTCAGCCTTCCCGGTAAGGTCTATTCAGGTGTACTGGAGAGGAGGCTACGCCGGATAGTCGAACCTCGGATTCAGGAGGAACAGTGTGGTTTTCGTCCTGGTCGTGGAACTGTGGACCAGCTCTATACTCTCGGCAGGGTCCTTGAGGGTGCATGGGAGTTTGCCCAACCAGTCTACATGTGCTTTGTGGACTTGGAGAAGGCATTCGACCGTGTACCCCGGGAAGTCCTGTGGGGAGTGCTCAGAGAGTATGGGGTAACGGACTGTCTTATTGTGGCGGTTCGCTCCCTGTATAATCGGTGTCAGAGCTTGGTCCGCATTGCCGGCAGTAAGTCGGACACGTTTCCAGTGAGGGTTGGACTCCGCCAGGGCTGCCCTTTGTCACCCATTCTGTTCATAACCTTTATGGACAGAATTTCTAGGCGCAGTCAGGGCGTTGAGGGTATCTGGTTTGGTGGCTGCAGGATTAGGTCTCTGCTTTTTGCAGATGATGTGGTCCTGATGGCTTCATCTGGCCAAGATCTTCAGCTCTCACTGGATCGGTTCGCAGCCGAGTGTGAAGCGACTGGGATGAGAATCAGCACCTCCAAATCCGAGTCCATGGTTCTCGCCCGGAAAAGGGTGGAGTGCCATCTCCGGGTTGGGGAGGAGATCTTGCCCCAAGTGGAGGAGTTCAAGTACCTCGGAGTCTTGTTCACGAGTGAGGGAAGAGTGGATCGTGAGATCGACAGGCGGATCGGTGCGGCATCTTCAGTAATGCGGACGCTGTATCGATCCGTTGTGGTGAAGAAGGAGCTGAGCCAGAAGGCAAAGCTCTCGATTTACCGGTCGATCTACGTTCCCATCCTCACCTATGGTCATGAGCTTTGGGTCATGACCGAAAGGACAAGATCACGGGTACAAGCGGCCGAAATGAGTTTCCTCCGCCGGGTGGCGGGGCTCTCCCTTAGAGATAGGGTGAGAAGCTCTGCCATCCGGGGGGAGCTCAAAGTAAAGCCGCTGCTCCTCCATATCGAGAGGAGCCAGATGAGGTGGTTCGGGCATCTGGTCAGGATGCCACCCGAACGCCTCCCTCGGGAGGTGTTTCGGGCACGTCCGACCGGTAGGAGGCCACGGGGAAGACCCAGGACACGTTGGGAAGACTATGTCTCCCGGCTGGCCTGGGAACGCCTCGGGATCCACCGGGAGGAGCTGGACGAAGTGGCTGGGGAGAGGGAAGTCTGGGCTTCCCTGCTTAGGCTGCTGCCCCCGCGACCCGACCTCGGATAAGCGGAAGAAGATGGATGGATGGATGGATGGATGGATGAATCAATTTAAGTGGACCCCGACTTAAACAAGTTGAAAAACTCGGGTGTTACCATTTAGTGGTCAATTGTACGGAATATGTACTTCAGTGTGCAACCTACTAATAAAAGTCTCAATCAATCAATCAAAACACATAGAATCATCATACTGCTGTGATTATCTGCATCAAGTGTTCATTCAAGGCTAAGGCAAAATATCGAGATATATATTGTGTATCGCAATATGGCCTTAAAATATCGCAATATTAAAAAAAGGCCATATCGCCCAATGATGCCATTTCTGTTTGTCATGTATAATTTTGTCTATTTTGTGTTTATCCTTGAATAAACAGGTCAGTTTCTTCTTACCAACCATTGTGTATTATTCAAACTCCCCTAATTCAGCTGGCTAGTTGTTATCAAGAGTACTAAAACCCTTTTCAACATGATTCTGACAACTAAGTAGGCTAAATAACTTTAAACTTTAATACATGCTCGGATAGGCCAGTATCGGTCAGTATCGGTATCGGATCGGAAATGCAAAAACAATATCGGTATCGGATCGGAAGTGCAAAAACCTGGATGGGGACATCCCTAATCCAGAGACTTACTGCCATAACAAAAACGACTCAAAACATATTTTTTTAATTATAAGAATATATAAAAAAATCTATCCATCTACTTTAGTATCGTTTATACACTGATACCATGCTCTCCACAGTGAATATAAATATTGTATACATTGTCTATAAAATTGCTATAACTATACCTCTGCATAACATTGTAAGCTTATTAACATTGAAGGAAACAACACACTGGTCTTTCCTCGTCTCCCACCGTGGTTACAGTGAAGCCAAGTGCTCCCTACGCTTCGTCATATTCTGGTACGGCAAAAAAAAAGCATGTTCCCCGATGTCAAACGCACCCCCGCTGGCATTGTACCACTCCCCCATGGTGGCGCCGCCCCACTATTTTAGAAAGGCTGCCGTAATGTAACACTCACGTGTTTGTGTTTCTCAGCTGTCCAGCAGCTGATTGGTCATCCAGAAGAACCTCCGCCTCAGCTACATGGGGTGAACTTTACTTTGAAGCAGGAAGCTTCACAGCCCCCGCACATTAAAGAAGAAGAGGAGGAACTCTGGATAACTCAGGAGGGAGACCTTATAAAGGAAGAGGGGGAACTCTGGATCACTCAGAAGGGAGACTGTCTTTTAGGGTCGGAGGAAGCTGATCTTACCAAGTTGCCACTGACTGTTGTCTCTGTGAAGACTGAAGACGATGAAAAGAAACCACAAGTAGACAACCTCTTAGCTCCACTATCAGATAGTGAGGCTGAAGAAGAGGTTGACGAACCTTTGAGCAGCGATACAGACTGTGAAGACGATATGTGGACTCACTCTGAGAACAAACACTCTGACTGCTCTAAAAAGAAGACCGCTAGAACATGTTTGACCTGCTCAGTTTGTGGCAAAATATGTGCTAAAAAGAGACGTTTGACTGAACACATGAGAACGCACACAGGTGAAAAACCATTTAATTGTTCAGTTTGCGGTAAAAGCTTTTCTCAAAAGAGCAGTTTGACGCAACACATTAGAACACACACAGGTGAAAAACCATTTAATTGTTCAGTTTGTGGGAAAAGCTTCTATCTACAAAAACCTTTGACTGTACACATGAGGACGCATACAGGAGAGAGACCGTTTAATTGTTCTCTTTGTTGTAAAACCTTCTCTCAAAGGGGCCATTTGGCTGGACACATGAGAACCCACACTGGAGAAAAACCATTTAACTGTTCAGTTTGCGGTAAAAGCTTTTCTCAAAAGAACAATTTGATTGTACACATGAGATTACATACAGGAGAAAGACCATTTCGTTGCTCAGTTTGTAACGAAAGCTTCCTTAACAGACGCGGTTTGACTCGACACATAATGAAACATAAGGCAGAAAAAACACAATGTTTGTGAAACATACTAAGAAGACCGATTTAGTAAGACACATGACAAATCACACTAGAGAAAAAATATATGTACGACTGCGAATAGACAACCAAACTATCTGTAAAGTAGTTGCCCACGTTACATGTTTTGTGTGTATACATGGTAGCGAGATTGTGTATAGCGTTGATATCAAGCACCAATGAATATTTAGATCTGGTCTCCACGATTTAAAATAATTTGATGTATTCTTTGAGGAAAATTTGAACCTCAGTACACAGGCAGCACTTTAAACAACATCAGGTGGAATTTAGATGATAAACCGCTCACTGCTGGATTTTAGTGCTGCTTTTGCACATTTGACTAAATAGCATTATTACCTGCATTGTTAGCAGCCTCATTCTTGCATGTTAGTCCTTCACAATAAATCAAAGAAGTGTAATGTCACGTGTGAGAAGTCAGCTAAAAAGTGATGATTTGCTGTGTGTATGATGCCAGATTCCCTCATGAGTTAGTGATGCTAAGAACAGCAGTAACACAGACAGATACATTCTCATTATTGTTATTTTTCATCATGTACTTTGTTTTTTACCAAACGTTGGGCAACTAAAGCTCAGAGGGTGTAATATTCATCGGAGAAAGTGTTAACCTTTTTTATGTGACGTAGCTCAAGAAGATAAAACAGGATAATTTTAAATATAATAAGAGAAAATGAGGGGTGAGGCAGTGTAGATAATATAAGTGTACAAAAGTATATAATGTAAATACTCGGATTGTAGAAATATATTTTTTTGCAGTTTACAGCTCACACAAAGAGGAAGATGCAATATCTGTGATAAAAACATTCGGCAGCAACACAAGCAGTCTATTTGGGATTAAATTACAATCTGTTGTATTATGTAAAAACGAATATGATGTGTGCCAATGTGTAAAATAAACATTAAAAGTTGTTAAATAAACAGTATTTGTCATGTCTTTTAACTGGTGTGTGTGTGTGTGTGTGTGTGTGTGTGTGTGTGTGTGTGTGTGTGTGTGTGTGTGTATATATATATATATATACAAATGTGTATATGTTTATATATATATATATGTGTGTGTGTATTTATATATATGTATATATATATATGTATATATGAATATATATGTACATATGTATATATATGTACTGTATATGTGTGTATATATTTGTTTATATATATATATATATATATATGTATATATATATATATATGTGTATATATATGTCTATATGTGTTTGTGTGCGAATGTGTATATATATACAAATGCGTATATATGTATATAAATGTGTATATGTTTATATGTATATATATATATATATATGTATCTGTGTCTGTGTGTGTGTGTATATATATTTTTTTTATATATGTACATATATTTATATATGTATGTGTGTACATATATTTATATATGTACATATATTTGTCCATCCATCCATTTTCTACCGCTTATTCCCTTTTTGGGGTCCCGGGGCGTATATATGTATATATATATTTAGGTGTACATATATATATATATATATTCATTTGTATCAATGTATATGTCTATATGCACTGTATATGTGTGTATATATGTATCTACATGTATACAAGTGTGTGTATATATATATTTATATGTATACACATACAGGCTGTATATGAATATAAATGTGTATATGTATGTATGTATGTATGTATGTATATATGTATGTATATGTGTCGGTGTGCGTATGTGTATATATATATACATATATGTAGATAAATGTTTATATGTGTGTGTGTGTGTGTGTGTGTGTGTGTATATATATATGTGTGTGTGTGTGTGTATGTATATATGTATATATAGGAATGTGTGTATATATGTACACACACACACATATATATATATATATATATATATATATATATATATGTGTGTGTGTGTGTGTGTGTGTGTGTGTGTGTGTGTGTGTGTGTGTGTATGTATATATGTATATATATGAATGTCAGTGTTTCCCACACATTCATTTATTTGTGGCGGCCCGCCACGAAAGAATTACGTCCGCCACAAATGGATTTTTCGGCTTTTGACTCGCTCGACCGCTCATAAAAGCAATGGGACTGTCTGTGAATTTTGCTTGTAGTTACACCTCCGGTGCAGTAGGTGGCGGTAGCCTACTATGCATTGTAACTCCGCCAATAGCACCTAATTCACCTGGTGGGCCAGAAGAAGAAGAAGAAGAAGAGGGACGGACGGGATCAAAATATTCGCCGGCTACTTTTCATAATGATGGCGCTTCCTACGTTTCTACCTCAAACGTCCAAAAGCTGCTGAAAGCCTTGATCCAGGATGCCATGGGGGAAAAAACTTAAATGGTGCCTTTTGGCGACAGTTAGCAGCTTGGTGGCTCATAGCCGGCTAGCTAACGCTTGCTAGCGTGGTAGCATTGCTTCATTTTTACAGGTGTTATAGGTAGATAGTAGTGATGGGTCCGGCAACACCGATGCGAAACCCTGTGTCGGTGCGCGTACCGCTTTTAGAAAGTCACGTGACCGATCATGAGCTGTTTTGGTCACGTGACCGATACGCAAACTGTGTCGCACTGACGCCTCCTCTGTACCCTGTGAGCGGGTCTTTTCTACAGCCGGAGAAATAATAACTAAGAAGAGAAAGCGTCTAAAATTGAATACGTTGGAAAAACTGTTTTTTTTTAAAAATAAAAATGTGTAAAAATAAATAAATAATAATTTCCAGGTCCACAAGCATTCTCATTCACAACACGTTCTCTTAGATTTCCATGTTATGATACATGTTCACATTATTTATTGACTGTATCTAAAAAAGACAAAAAATATATTTTTATTTAAATGAAGTTATGAAATAATCCTAAATGAAATACAATGACTTGGTTTATATTATTGTATATACTAGGTCAGTGGTTCTCAACCTTTTTTCAGCAATGTACCCCCTGTGAATTTTTTTAAATTCAAGTACCCCCTAATCAGAGCAAAGCATTTTTGGTTGAAAAAAAAAAGATGAAGTAAAATACAGCACTATGTCATCAGTTTCTGATTTATTAAATTGTATAACAGTGCAAAATATTGCTAATTTGTAGTGGTCTTTCTTGAACTATTTGGGAAAAAAAGATATAAAAATAGCTAAAAACTTGTTGAAAAATAAACAAGTGATTCAATTATAAATAAAGATTTCTACACCTAGAAGTAATAATCAACTTAAAGTGCCCTCTTTGGGGATTGTATTAGAGATCCATCTGGATTCATGAACTTAATTCTAAACATTTCTTCACAAAAAAAAAAAAAAATCTTTAACATCAATATTTATGGAACATGTCCACAAAAAATCTAGCTGTCAACACTGAATATTGCATTGTTGCATTTCTTTTCACAGTTCTTTTTGACAGACATTTTAGTGACAAACCTGAGCTTGTGCTTCACGGAGTTTATGAACTTACATTCATATTTTGTTGAAGTATTATTCAATAAATATATTTATAAAGGATTTTTGAATTGTTGCTATTTTTAGAATATTTAAAAAAAATCTCACGTACCCCTTGGCATACCTTCAAGTAACCCCAGGGGTTTGCGTACCCCCATTTGAGAACCACTGTACTAGGTCATAAAATCAGTGTCAGTTGAGTCGGTCCATAGGTTGCCTGTAGGGATTTTTAATGTCCAGCAGATGTCAGTATTTAGTGACACAGTATCGACACAGTATCAATACAGTTTTGCAATGTGTCGAAACACTTCATGAGGCCTCATCAACCCATCACTAGTAGATAGGTTATAGCTGCATCGCTCGCGGCTCGTCATATATTTAACGTTAATCCGCGATTTCACCGAGCGTTTCACTGACGGTGAGCAGCCTGACGCTGCTTCATTAACACCGCCGCTGTTTGACTCGGGGGCTGGGCAGACGCACGTAGTAACAGTCACATGTTTTCATACCGACGAGCTAACGTGTCCAGGTTATAACCCTGTTGTCAATAAACACTCGTGGACTGAAGCTAAATTGTCCACTGTCCACTGCAGCATGTGAATGAAATGAAAAGAATAAAATCTGAGCCAACCAGCTGTTAAAATGTTGTCCAGGTTAATGTTTTGGCCATTAAAGGCCCTTCATTTCAAGATTTCAACTGTGATCGGGCTTTAAACAGGTGGCTGACCTGTTCAGATGAGTGTAACTGCTACTGGTCAAATAATGTGAAATAGCATTTAATTTTACATGTATGCAATGCCATTTAAATGTAATTATAGATAATAATAATAATAATAATAATAAATACTGTGTAGTGTTGTAAATAGTCAACGGGAAACATTTTAGTAAGATATAAGCCATGAGCACTACACAGCCAGAAAAAAACCTAGGCAGGACAAGTAAAAATATTGGGGCAAGTAGATTTGAGAAGTCAGGCAAGTAGAAAAAAACCTTAACGTTGAACCCTGCATGTGTTGAGCTGCTGGTTAGACGGCACTGTACATAGAGCGCTTCTGCTCGTTAGTAACAAATTCTAATGTTGGATGTTCACTCCTTCACACAGATGAGTATAGAAAAATATTTTCAACGGCCGAAAAGGGCTCGACTTGGAGAGGAGGTAGGCCTACAGTCCGGACCACAGGTGCGACCAGTTCAGCAGCAGCAGGAGGAGGACGAGGAGGAGGTTGACTGACTGTGGCAGGACACCTCTGCTTCTGTTTCACTTCATGTTGCTGGTAAATAATATGGTTGTAGTAGTAGGCTAAAGTTAAATTATTTAGTATTCACTAATTAAAGGGGCAGAGCTTTAAGAGACATTTTAGCTTTTATATTTTATAAGATATATTTTTTGTAAGAACCACAATTAATAAATATATTTCAGTGAATCACTAATTGTTCAAATCTGTATATAAATATGTACATAAAATGTTGTAATTATATTCCAACTCCACGTTCTTCTTGGTCATCGCCGCTGCCGCCGCCACCCCCCGCCCCCCGACCACACCACCACAAATAGATGCCTGTCCTGTGGGAAACACTGAATCTGTATATATATGTACACATATATATATATATATTTATGTGTGTGTGTGTGTGTGTGTGTGTGTGTGTGTGTGTGTGTGTGTGTGTGTGTGTGTGTGTGTGTGTACATGTATATTTATTTGTGCTGTATATATATGTGTGTATATATGTGTGTGTGTGTGTGTGTGTATTATGTATATATGTACTGTATATATATATATGTATAAATGTGTGTGTGTGTATATGCATATATGTATGTATAGGAATGTGTGTATATATGTACACACACATATATATATGTATATGTGTGTGTGTGTTTGTGTGTGTGTGTGTGTGTATGTATATATGTGTATATATATATATATATATATGAATGTGTATATATATGTACACATATATATGTATGTGTGTGTGTGCGTGTACATGTATATTTATTTGTGCTGTATATATGTGTGTGTGTGTGTGTGTATTATGTATATATATATATATATATATATATATACATATATATGTATAAATGTGTGTGTGTGTGTGTGTGTGTGTGTGTGTGTGTATGTATATACACGTATATATGTTTATTAATGTTATATGTACGTGTGTGTCTGCGTGCGTGCGTGTGTATAGTATCGTAAAATTAATGTGATGTACCCAAAATAACCACTGGATGACGACAAACGCACATTATCTCACCTATTCATAAATGGTAGAGCGGTTCACAATTCTCAAAAACAATCTGTATAACAAAAGTTACTAAATCGTGTCACTTTGACTTTCAAACGACTTATTTACTCGCAGCCATTGCTTTCTGAAGCGTAAGAAGGATAAAGACAAGTGAGGAAGGTTCAGGCGGGAAGATGAGTTTCCATCATAGATCACTTCTCACCGGAAGAAACTGAAGAGTCGGGACCGGAAGTGGTTGACTTTGGCGCATGCGCAAACGGATCGAGCAGCTCAGACAGCGGCGACCAAGATGGCGGACTGAACGGCTGTGGCTTTGCGGAAACGTTTCAAATGTACTATCTAACAGCAAAATAGACTCTCTATTTTGTGTCTTTATAAAACCCATGAGTGTTATCTCAAGTGAAGATTGAAGACGTGATAGAAGATGGACGACTACTGCTATGCTAAGATGGCGACGTCCGCTAAAAGAGAACATGAAAGAGAATCAACTTCCAGCAAATCACCAACGGAGATAAAGACGAAAGATGAAGGTGAGTGACTTGAAGTTTTGTCACATGAAAGCCATTTGAATTTCAAGCCCTTAACGTGTAAATGAGCCGACCTTGTTGAAGAATGTAAAGAAAGAGCCGCCATGATTGTTAGCTTGAAGAAGGCAGTGGAGTTCACATCAGAGGAGATGAAAGAATGCAAAAGTCAAATGAAGAAAGTGGAAGAGCAAAACAAGCGCTTGTGTAAAGAAAAGAATGATGTGAAAGAAGAGATGTTGGGGAAGAGTAAGAGATGTGCAGTGTGTGAAGAGAAGAACATCCTGAGTGCTTTGTTGGAGAAGTTCTCCGCAAGTGTCAGAGCTCATCAAGTCGAAGAGAGTTACTGTAATTCATTAGAATTCATGTATTATCTGTTTTTACAAAGCAAAATATATTTTTGGATCATTGTATATTAGAGTCTCGATAACTTTACAATAATACCTCACATCCATCCATCCATCTTCTTCCGCTTATCCGAGGTCGGGTTGTGGGGGCAACAGCCTAAGCAGAGAAGCCCAGACTTCCCTCTCCCTAGCCACTTCGTCCAGCTCCTCCCGGGGGATCCCGAGGCGTTCCCAGGGCCAGCCGGGAGACATAGTCTTCCCAACGTGTCCTGGGTCTTCCCCGTGGCCTCCTACCGGTCAGACATGCCCCAAACACCTCCCTAGGGAGGCGTTCGGGTGGCATCCTGACCAGATGCCCGAACCACCTCATCTGGTTCCTCTCCATGTGGCTTTACTTTGAGCTCCTCCCGAACTTCTCACCCTATCTCTAAGGGAGAGACCCACCACCCGGCGGAGGAAACTCATTTGGGCCGCTTGTACCCGTGATCTTGTCCTTTCGGTCATAACCCAAAGCTCATGACCATAGGTGAGGATGGGAACCTAGATCGACCGGTAAATTGAGAGCTTTGCCTTCCGGCTCAGCTCCTTCTTCACCACAACGGATCGATACAGCATCCGCATTACTGAAGACGCCGCACCGATCCGCCTGTCGATCTCACGATCCACTCTTCCCTCACTCGTGAACAAGACTCCGAGGTACTTGAACTCCTCCCCTTGGGGAAGAGTCTCCTCCCCAACTTGGAGATGGCACTCCACCCTTTCCCGGGCAAGAACCATGGACTCGGACTTGGAGGTGCTGATTCTCATCCTAGCACCTCACATTTTGTTTCCAAATAGTTTGTTGAAAACCGAATCATACGAGAAAAAAAATGGTCATGTTAGTTTTTGGAAAATCGAAGCATACAAAAAAGGAAACGATTTCTATGTAAGAAAAATCAACGAACTATTCACTCTTGTTAGGTTTCTCTTTGTCATCCCATTGGTGAGTGCGTCTGCCTCACGATACGAAGGTCCTGAGTTCAATCCCGGGCTCGGGATCTTTCTGTGTGGAGTTTGCATGTTCTCCCTGTGACTGTGTTGTCATGTCTGTGTGATCATGTTTTTGTTTTGGTCATGTTCGGTTTTGTTTTTGGACTTTTTGTGCACTTTTGTTTTGTCCCCATAGCAACCATTAGTTTTCACCTGTCACGTCACGCACCTGTTTCACATTTTGAGTCACGCACCTGTTTTCGTTAATCATGTCTATAGTATTTAAGTTCATTGTTTTCAGTTTGTCGTTCTGACGACATCCCCACAATTATGCTCGGCACATTTCTGACACTTGATTTCATGTCCATCGTTCATGCTGCTCCTTTTAGTCCATGCCAAGTAAGTTTTGTTTATTAATGCTATAGTCTTTTGGTTTCATAGTTTGTTCTACGCCACTGTGCGCGCTTTTCGTTTGTACTTTTTTTTAATATATTAAATAAAACATGTACTCACATTCCCGTCTCGCCCGAGCCAACTTTCCGTTGCATTCCGGAAAAGCAAACACCCAGGTCCAAGTCATGACATGCGTGGGTTCCCTCCGGGTACTCCGGCTTCCTCCCACCTCCAAAGACATGCACCTGGGGATAGGCCCCTCCCACTTCCAAAGACATGCACCTGGGGATAGGCTCCTCCCACCTCCAAAGACATGCACCTGGGGATTATGTTGGATCCACTATAGACTGGACTTTCACAATATTATGTCAGACCCACTCGACATCCATTGCATTCGGTCTCCCCTAGAGGGGTGGGGGTTACCCACATATGCGGTCCTCTCCAAGGTTTCTCATAGTCATTCACATCGACGTCCCACTGGGGTGAGTTTTTCCTTGCCCTTATGTGGGCTTTGTACCGAGGATGTCGTTGTGGCTTGTGCAGCCCTTTGAGACACTTGTGATTTAGGGCTATATGAATAAACATTGATTGATTGCTTGATTGATAGGCCCCTCCCACCTCCAAAGACATGCACCTGGGGATAGGTTGATTGGCAACACTAAATGGTCCCTAGTGTGTGAATGTGAGTGTGAATGTTGTCTGTCTATCTGTGTTGGCCCTGTGATGAGGTGGCGACTTGTCCAGGGTGTACACTGCCTTCCGCCCGAATGCAGCTGAGATAGGCTCCGGCACCCCCCTGCGACCCCGAAAGGGACAAGCGGTAGAAAATGGATGGATGGATCCCATTGGGTTGAGTTTTTTTCTTGCCCTGATGTGGGATCTGAGCCGAGGATGTCGTTGTGGCTTGTGCAGCCCTTTGAGACACTTGTGATTGAGGGCTATAAAAATCAACTTTGATTGATGGTTAGCAGTAGCCATGCGTTTTCTCTGTGTGCATCGACATGCTTGGGTGCTGTAGCACAAGCATGGGAACTTTTTTTCTGTAAAATACATCATTGCAGAATTGTTCATATTAGTATTGTCGGAGGCAGATATTTACATATATCCGAATTTAAGTGTTACTTCTTTTATTTCATAATCATATTACAAAACAGCTAGTGTTTTTCTTCCAATTGTGGTCTTTTGGTTGTCTGCAAAAACTGTGTGCTTAACCTTGAATGAAGAATGTAAGAAAGAGAGATACTCCTTTCTCTTATCTAGCCTTATGTCCAGGTGCGGAGGACAATGGGCATGTGTTTTGGCTGGAGGGACATGAGTGCGAGGGTGGGAGAGAGAGAGACTTAAGAGGGGAGAGGGTTTTTCGGGGGGGGGGGGCAGACCATCTTGGCGGCGCGATTGAATGTTCTATGCTCAACTGGTCTCAATGTATATGCAAAGCTTTGCAAATATATTACAAAATACCTATTCTGTCTCTGGTGGTTTTTCTACTCAGCTTTAAGTGTCGTAAAGAGCTTGGGAGCGACTTGTGACTTGAATTCCCTGGGAGGAACAACTGGTCCAAACGCAACAGTATTCACGTAATCTAGGAATAGCATTTCTTGATTTATATAAATGAATTAACTTCTCCTTACCCATGCTTCAGTTGTGATTGGGGTGTGTGCAGTGCTTGCATAGTTAGTTATCATGCAACTCTTTTAGCGGCTTTTGCTGCTATAAGCTAACCTGCAAAAGAGCAACACGCAAGGCACTGTTAATGACACTGTTAATGACACTGTTAATGACATTGTTAATGACACTGTTAATGACACTGTTAATGACACTGAGTAGCTGTGTTTGAATCGTATCACATTGTAACGATTAGAGCAGAGACGTCAAACTCAAGGCCCGGGGGCCAGATCTGCCCCGCCACATCATTTTATGTGGCCTACAAAGGCCTGGAAATGATATGCCTCAATAAAGTACTTTATATTTTCTTACTAAATGTATTTGTTTTTTTCCATTTTAACAGAAAAAATGCATGCATTTTAAACTTTAATATTATCCAATATAGCAAAAAATATATTATCATACTTTCCAAACATTTTATTTTGTAAAAATACTTAAATTGTACACTGTCAAATTGACAATACATTTTACTATAAAATGTGCAATGTTTTTTTCAGCATATTACTGTAAACTGAAAAAACCCTACGACTGTTTTTAATGGGAAATTCTGTAGACTGAACTGCCAGTGTTATTACTGTAAGATCTGTGGTTGTTATTAGAGAAGTTCAATAATGGCTTTTTTGCCGATATTCCGATATTGTCCAACTCTTAATTACAGATTCCGATATCAACCTATATGTACAGTCGTGGAATTAACACATTATTATGCCTAATTTTGTTGTGATGCCCCGCTGGATGCATTAAACCAGTGGTTCTCAAATGGGGGTACGTGTACCCCTGGGGGTACTTGAAGGTATGCCAAGGGGTACGTGAGATTTTTTTTTTAAATATTCTAAAAATAGCAACAATTCAAAAATCCTTTATAAATATATTTATTGAATAATACTTCAACAAAATATGAATGTAAGTTCATAAACTGAACATCAAATCAAGTAGGCTATTCCATTCATTACAATGCAACAATGCAATATTCAGTGTTGACAGCTAGATTTTTTGTGGACGTTGATGTTAAAGATTTCTTTTTTTGTGAAGAAATGTTTAGAAATGTTCATGAATCCAGATGGATCTCTATTACAATCCCCAAAGAGGGCACTTTAAGTTGATGATTACTTCTATGTGTAGAAATCTTTATTTATAATTGAATCACTTGTTTAATTTTTAACAAGTTTTTAAGTTATTTTTATATCTTTTTTTCCAAATAGTTCAAGAAAGACCGCTACAAATGAGCAATATTTTGCACTGTTATACAATTTAATAAATCAGAAACTGATGACATAGTGCTGTATTTTAATTCTTTATCTCTTTTTTTCAACCAAAAATTATTTGCTCTGATTAGGGGGTACTTGAATTAGAAAAATGTTCACAGGGGGTAGGTACATCACTGAAAAAAGGTTGAGAACCACTGCATTAAACAATGTAACAAGGTTTTCCAAAATAAATCAACTCAAGTTATGGGAAAAAATGCCAACATGGCACTGCCATATTTATTATTGAAGTCACAAAGTGCATTTTTTTTTAAACAAGCCTCAAAACAGCAGCTTGGAATTTGGGACATGCTCTCCCTGAGAGAGCATGAGGAGGTTGAGGTGGGGGGTGGAGTAGCGGGGGGTGGATATTGTAGCATCCCGGGAGAGTTAGTGCTGCAAGGGGTTCTGGGTATTTGTTCTGTTGTGTTCATGTTGTGTTACGGTGCGGATGTTCTCCCGAAATGTGTTTGTCATTCTTGTTTGGTGTGGGTTCACAGTGTGGCGCATATTTGTAACAGTGTTAAAGTTGTTTATATGCATACTTGCCAACCCTCCCGGATTTTCCGGGAGACTCCCGAAATTCAGCGCCTCTCCCGAAAACCTCCCGGGACAAAATTTCTCCCGAAAATCTCCCGAAATTCAGGCGGACCTGATGGACCTGAGTCCGCTAACCCACAATATAAACAGCATACCTGCCCAATTACGTTATAACTGTAGAATGATGGAGGGCAAGTTCTTGGTTTCTTATGTGGGTTTATTGTTAGGCAGTTTCATTAACGTCCTCCCAGCGCGGCAACAACACACAACAACAGCAGTCACGTTTTTGTATACCGTAAAGCAGTTTGTCTGCCGTAAACAACAATGTTGTGACACTCTTAAACAGGACAATACTGCCATCTAGTGCATTTGATGAAAGCACTTTTGTGCGTGCCACACATCAATGCATCATCAGAGAGGGTGTTCAGCATGGTTCGAAAAATAGTGACAGAGAATAGAACAAGGATGGACAATTCAACCCTTAACTCAACAATGAGTAGATGAGTGTTATGTGTGTGTATAAGTGTAAATAAATGAACACTGAAATTCAAGTATGTATTATATATATATATATAATAAAATCTATATATATATATATATATATATATATATATATATATATATATATATATATATATATATATATAATAAAATACGTATATATATATACATACATATATATATATATATATATATATGAAATACTTGACTAGGTGAATTCTAGCTGTAAATATACTCCTCCCCTTTTAGCCACGCCCCCGTCCCACCCCCACCCCCCTCCCGAAATCGGAGGTCTCAAGGTTGGCAAGTATGTTTATACGGCCACCCTCAGTGTGACCCGTATGGCTGTTGACCAAGTATACATGCATTCACTTGTGTATGTGAAAAGCCGTAGATATTATGTGATTGGGCCGGCATGCAAAGGCAGTGCCTTTAAGGTTTATGGCGCTCTGTACTTCGCCCTACGTCCGTGTACCACTGTGTACTGCGGCGTTTTAAAAAGTCTTCATTTTAGTTTTTGAAACCGATACCGATAATTTCCGATATTACATTTTAAAGCATTTATCGGCCGATAACATCGGCAGTCCGATATTATCGGACATCCCTACATTTTACATTTGACCCTATCAGCAGGTGGGTCATTGACTACGTTTCCATTCACGAAATGAGTCTGATTTCTCAAATAATTTGGTTCAAAATAGGTATTCTACAAAGCCCATGGAAACTCTGGATAACTCTACATTCTGCACAACTGGCAAGCTTGTACACAACAATAGCAACTCTCTATCGGGGCATGAACAATCTTTTCCTTCGCACTTAAAGGGGTATATTATCACCAGACCTATGGAAGCGTCAATATATACCTTGATGTTGCAGAAAAAAGACCATATATTTTTTCAACCCATTTCCGAACTCTAAATGGGTGAATTTTGGCGAAATAAACGCCTTTCTAATATTCGCTCTCGGAGCGATGACGTCACAACGTGGCGTCACATCGGGAAGCAATCCGCCATTTTCTCAAACACCGAGTCAAATCAGCTGTTATTTTCCGTTTTTTCGACTGTTTTCCGTACCTTGGAGACATCATGCCTCGTCGGTGTGTTGTCGGAGGGTGTAACAACACCAACAGGGACGGATTCAAGTTGCACCAGTGGCCCAAAGATGCCAAAGTGGCAAGAAATTGGACGTTTGTTCCGCACACTTTACCGACGAAAGCTATGCTACGACAGAGATGGCAAGAATGTGTGGATATCCTGCGACACTCAAAGCAGATGCATTTCCAACGATAAAGTCAAAGAAATCTGCCGCCAGACCCCCATTGAATCTGCCGGAGTGTGTGAGCAATTCAGGGACAAAGGCCCTCACTAGCACGGCAAGCAATGGCGGCAGTTTGTTCCCGCAGACGAGCGAGCTAAACTCCCTGGATGTCTTGGCTCACACCGTCAAGAGAAGAATATCGACCCTAGCTTCCCTGGCCTGCTGACATGAGGGTATGTCTACAGAATATATTAATTGATGAAAATTGGGCTGTCTGCACTCTCAAAGTGCATGTTGTTGCCAAATGTATTTCATATGCTGTAAACCTAGTTCATAGTTGTTAGTTTCCTTTAATGCCAAACAAACACATACCAATCGTTGGTTAGAAGGCGATCGCCGAATTCGTCCTCGCTTTCTCCCGTGTCGCTGGCTGTCGTGTCGTTTTCGTCTGTTTCGCTTGCATACGGTTCAAACCGATATGGCTCAATAGCTTCAGTTTCTTCTTCAATTTTGTTTTCGCTACCTGCCTCCACACTACAACCATCCGTTTCAATACATTCGTAATCTGTTGAATTGCTTAAGCCGCTGAAATCCGAGTCTGAATCCGAGCTAATGTCGCTATAGCTTGCTGTTCTTTCCGCCATGTTTGTTTGTGTTGGCTTCACTATGTGACGTCACAGGAAAATGGACGGGTGTATATAACGATGGTTAAAATCAGGCACTTTGATGCTTTTTTAGGGATATTGCGTGATGGGTAACATTTTTAAAAAAAACTTCGAAAAATATAATAAGCCACTGGGAACTGATTTTTAATGGTTTTAACAATTCTGAAATTGTGATAATGTTCCCCTATAAAAACTCCTATCAATCCACAGAGCTTACTAAATGAACTTCGAGACATTCGAATGTTTTCTTTCCATTCTCTGTCCGAAAACGTTTTTTTCCTCTCAGAGATCTTTCCATATTTTGCTTGTCGTCAAAAACTGTATCATGCAGTGTCGTACTGAATACTGCGAGTCTTTTCTTTCAAGTTAACATTTACTAAACAACACTTTTAAATGGTAAATTATTATTTGTATACATCACAGGGTTTCCCCTACAAGGTGTGAATGAATGATGGGTTATCACTTTTCTGTAAAGCGCTTTGAGTGTCTAGAAAAGCGCTATATAAATCTAATCCATTATTATTATTATTATTAATGGATGCCACGGCAAAATAAAAGCCGCCACACCTTAAAAATTGGGGGGGTTTTTTACATAAAAAAATGTAATATATTTTATGAATGATTATATAATATATAGACAATTATTTACGCATTATTGTCATACAAATGTTCCTCAATGCTTTATTTTAGAAAAACGTGCATCTGAATCGCCTGTCAGCGTACACACCACAGCTGTTCACACACCCGATCAAATCTGGAACAGAGTTGGCACTCGGCAAAAGTAAGGAGAGAAAGTTCAAGACAAATGTATTTCAAGGGAATTCATGCGTTTCTTGTTCAAGCCTGTGAAAACTACCCAGATTTAGACGTCATTACTGACAACAACTTGTAACTTTACGCCGTGTGCGTCTATGAACCTACGTGTGGAGTTTGCATGGTCTCTGCCCACCTGACGTGATTGTCTGTATGTGCACTGCCATTGGCCTGTGTTCAGTCGGGGGTCTTTCCCGCCTCTCGCTCAAAGTCAGCTGGGATGGGCTCCAGCTTTAACCCCGCAATCCCCATGAGGATAAGCGGTATAGAAAATAGATCAGACCTGGGCAAATTAAGTCCATTCCCAAATAATTTTTTGATCTTTAAAGGGGAACATTATCACAATTTCAGAATTGTTAAAACCATTAAAAATCAGTTCCCAGTGGCTTATTATATTTTTCGAAGTTTTTTTCAAAATGTTACCCATCACGCAATATCCCTAAAAAAGCTTCAAAGTGCCTGATTTTAACCACCCGTCCATTTTCCTGTGACGTCACATAGTGAAGCCAACACAAACAAACATGGCGGAAAGAACAGCAAGCTATAGCGACATTAGCTCGGATTCAGACTCGGATTTCAGCGACTTAAGCGATTCAACAGATTACGCATGTATTGAAACGGATGGTTGTAGTGTGGAGGCAGGTAGCGAAAACAAAATTGAAGAAGAAACTGAAGCTATTGAGCCATATCGGTTTGAACCGTATGCAAGCGAAAACGACGAAAACGACACGACAGCCAGCGACACGGGAGAAAGCGAGGACGAATTCGGCGATCGCCTTCTAACCAACGATTGGTATGTGTTTGCTTGGCATTAAAGGAAACTAACAACTATGAACTAGGTATACAGCATATGAAATACATTTGGCAACAACATGCACTTTGAGAGTGCAGACAGCCCAATTTTCATCAATTAATATATTCTGTAGACATACCCTCATCCGCGCTCTTTTCCTGAAAGCTGATCTGTCCAGTTTTGGAGTTGATGTCAGCAGGCCAGGGAAGCTAGGGTTGATAGGGGGTTTAGCTCGCTCGTCTGCGGGAACAAACTGCCGCCATTGCTTGCCGTGCTACCGAGGTCCTTTGTCCCTGAATTGCTCACACACTCCGGCAGATTCAATGGGGGTCTGGGGGCAGATTTCTTTGACTTTATCGTTGGAAATGCATCTGCTTTGAGTGTCGCAGGATATCCACACATTCTTGCCATCTCTGTCGTAGCATAGCTTTTGTCGGTAAAGTGTGCGGAACAAACGTCCAATTTCTTGCCACTTTCGCATCTTTGGGCCACTGGTGCAACTTGAATCCGTCCCTGTTCGTGTTGTTACACCCTCCGACAACACACCGACGAGGCATGATGTCTCCAAGGTACGGAAAACAGTCGAAAAAAACGGAAAATAACAGAGCTGATTTGACTCGGTGTTTGAGAAAATGGCGGATTGCTTCCCGATGTGACGTCACGTTGTGACGTCACATCGCTCCCAGAGCGAATATTAGAAAGGCGTTTAATTCGCCAAAATTCACCCATTTAGAGTTCGGAAATCGGTTAAAAAAATATATGGTCTTTTTTCTGCAACATCAAGGTATATATTCACGCTTACATAGGTCTGGTGATAATGTTCCCCTTTAATGTATGCTAACAGCTGATCAACCTGAAATTTCACGATCATCGACTCACAATCATATAATCGACCGGGCCTATGAACAGCCAAAAGATTATGCATCGTAACGTAACGCATTGAACACATTTATGTTCCTCAGATGTCCGGCGTCATCCTGAAGGACTTCCGCTTCAGCTGCAGGGGGGAAGCTGTACTTTGAAGCCGGAAGCTTCACAGTCCCGCCTCTTTAAAGAGGAAGAAGAGGAACTTTGCATCACTCAGGAGGGAGAGTGTTTTCTATTGCAGGAGGAAGTTGATCCCACCGAGTTGCCACTAACAATTGTCTATGTGAAGACTGAAGATGATGAAGACAAAGTAAACAACCTGATAGCTCCACTATCAGATAGCGAGGCTGAAGACAAGGATGAAGGAACTTTGTGCGATACAGACTGTGAAGATGATATCAGGACTCACACTGACAACAAACACTCCCAATGCACTAAAAAGAAGACATGCCAAAATACTTCAAGCTGCATAGTTTGTGGTATGATATGTACCACAAAGAGCCGTTTGACTGAACACATGAGAAAACACACAGGAGAAAAACCATTCAAATGTTCAGTTTGCTGCAAAAGCTTTTCTTATAATGGCAGTTTGGCTCACCACATGAGAACACACGCGGAAGAAAAAATATTTAATTGTTCAGTTTGTGGTACAAACTTTTCTCACAAGATCAGTTTGACTCAACACATGAGAACACACACTGGAGAAAGACCATTTAATTGCTCAATTTGCTGTAAAACCTTTTCTGTTAGGAGCAATTTGACTCAACACATGAGAACGCACACAGGAGAAAAATTATTTAACTGTGCAGTTTGTGGTAAACGCTTTTCTCAAAAGAGCAGTGTGGCTGTACACATGAAAACGCACTCTGGAGAAAGACCATTTATTTGCTCAGCTTGCGGTAAACGCTTTTCTAATCGACAGTGTTTAAGTCGACACGAAATTAGACACACAGGAGAAAAACCCTTCAGCTGTTCAGTTTGCGGCAACAGCTTTACTGAAAGGAGAAATTTGTTAAGGCACCTGAGAACACACCGTAGAAAAAACATCTAGTTGTTCCGTTTGTGGTAAAAGGTACACCTAAAGTAATCACATGAGAACACACGCAGTGGACAAAAAAACATTCAGATGCACAATTTACAGCGTAGGCTTTTTCTATTGACAAACTTTGACTCAACACATAATTAAACACCCTGTAGTAAACCCTTTAAGTAATTAAGTTGGTAGGCTAAGACATACCTTAGGAATTGTCACGAGAACACAGACTGGAGAATAAACATTGAGTTTGTTGGAAAATACTCATAAGACAGATAAGTACCGTATTTTCCGCACCATAAGGCGCCCTGGGTTAAAAGCCGCGCCTTCAATGAACGGCATATTTCAAAACTTTGTCCACCTATAAGCCGCCCGGTGTTGTAAGCCGCATCTAACTGCGCTAAAGGAATGTCAAAAAAACAGTCAGATAGGTCAGTCAAACTTTAATAATATATTAAAAACCAGCGTTCTAACAACTCTGTTCACTCCCAAAATGTACGCAAATGTGCAATCACAAACATACGTATATCAACATGGACAGAGCTGCGTGAAAAAAGCCACCTCTTCACGTAAACTTAAACTTACCTTAACCACTCGCTCATCTTTTCTTCATCCATCCCTTCGAGTTAGCTTTTATGATGACGCCGGCTGGAAAGGTCTCTTTTGGCAAGGTCTTCCTTTTGAATATCACCATGGGTGGAAGTTTCTGGCCATTAGCATGGCAAGCTAGAACCACAGTGAAGGATGACTTCTCATTCCCTGTGGTGCGTATATTCACCGTACGTGCTCCCGTTCCACAGTGCGGTTCACAGGAATATCAGTTGCTGTGAAATACGGTAGTAATCCGTGTGCGGATGGAGAGATTGCGTCTTTTCATGAACCGGATCCTTGTCGCTTTGTAGGAGCCATTTTGTGGTCTTTACAGATGTAAACACACAAAGGAAATGAAACGTACAGTGATATCCGCGCGCTTTTTCTTCTTCTACACGGGCGGGTGGTTGCTTACAGTAGAAGAAGAAGCGCTTCCTGTTCTATGGGGGCGGGTGCTTACCTTGGCGGTTGCTTGCGTAGAAGAAGAAGCGCTTCCTGTTCTACCGGGAAAAAAGATGGCGGCTGTTTACCGAAGTTGCGAGACCGAAACTTTATGAAAATGAATCTTAATATTTATCCATATATTAAGCGCACCGGGTTAAAAGCCGCACTGTCAGCTTTTGAGTAAATTTGTGGTTTTTAGGTGCGGCTAATAGTGCGGAAAATACGGTAAGACACAAAATAAGCACAAAGAAAAACAACTCATTTGCTCAGGTTGTGGAAAAACATTTTAGCAGCGACCAGGTTCTGGATCCTCATTTGTTCCAAAGTAGTCATCAAGTCTGCCTTGATTAGTGGCAGCAAACACACAACCCTCTCTCGATGCTATTGTTGAAGTAGCTATGAAATCCCTGCGTCCAAGAGATAAAGTGCTGACAGAAAATACTAAATATTGTCAAAAGTCTGTAATTAAATGTTATGAATTTGTCTGTCACTAATTGCATAGAAAATTTTATTGGCAGACTATATGAGGGATTTATGGGTGGAATAGACTACTCCCCATTATCTGCATTTTTAGCTGCCTCATGCTAGTGGTTTTTGACTATTCAGAACGCACAGAAAATGGAAAGACGCGTGTGCTTCTCCCACATAAGAATTGTGGATGATGTCAAAATGACAAAAAAGTGTACATTTACTTTATCACTTGAATAACCTCCAGCGTCGTCTCACATCACAGCAGTCGAGTTAGAGCTCAAACACAAAGACAAGCAACATGTTCAGCCTTCACAATAAGAGCAGTGTACTGAGAAGATTGCAAGGCAAAGTATTTAGTAAGTTTATAATTGTATTATTTAGAAGAAATAATATATGTATAATAAAACTGATAGTGTTTATTATAATACAGATCGCTTTTGTTTTTTGAAAAATACACGTAAAGGCGACTTGTAAAATAATCACAATGTTAAAGGGGAACATTATCACAATTTCAGAATGGTTACAACCATTAAAAATCAGTTCCCAGTGGCTTATTATATTTTTCGAAGTTTTTTTCAAAATTTTACCCATCACGCAATATCCCTAAAAAAAGCTTCAAAGTGCCTGATTTTAACCATCGTTATATACACCCGTCCATTTTCCTGTGACGTCACATAGTGAAGCCAACACAAACAAACATGGCGGAAAGAACAGCAAGCTATAGCGACATTAGCTCGGATTCAGACTCGGATTTCAGCGGCTTAAGCGATTCAACAGATTACGCATGTATTGAAACGGATGGTTGTAGTGTGGAGGCAGGTAGCGAAAACGAAATTGAAGAAGAAACTGAAGCTATTGAGCCACATCGGTTTGAACCGTATGCAAGCGAAACCGACAAAAACAACACGACAGCCAGCGACACGGGAGAAAGCGAGGACAAATTCGGCGATCGCCTTCTAACCAACGATTGGTATGTTTGTTTGGCATTAAAGGAAACTAACAACTATGAACTAGGTTTACAGCACATGAAATACATTTGGCAACAACATGCACTTTGAGAGTGCAGACAGCCCAATTTTCATCTATTAATATATTCTGTAGACATACCCTCATCCGCGCTCTTTTCCTGAAAGTTGATCTGTCCAGTTTTGGAGTTGATGTCAGCAGGCCAGGGAAGCTAGGGTCGATATTCTTCTCTTGATCATCTTCGGTGGCATAAGGGACGGTGTGAGCCAAGACGTCCAGGGGGTTTAGCTCGCTCGTCTGCGGGAACAAACTGCCGCCATTGCTTGCCGTGCTACCGAGGACCTTTGTCCCTGAATTGCTCACACACTCCGGCAGATTCAATGGGGGTCTGGCGGCAGATTTCTTTGACTTTATCGTTGGAAATGCATCTGCTTTGAGTGTCGCAGGATATCCACACATTCTTGCCATCTCTGTCGTAGCATAGCTTTCGTCTGTAAAGTGTGCGGAACAAACGTCCAATTTCTTGCCACTTTGGCATCTTTGGGCCACTGGTGCAACTTGAATCCGTCCCTGTTCGTGTTGTTACACCCTCCGACAACACACAGACGAGGCATGATGTCTCCAAGGTACGGAAAACAGTCGAAAAAACGGAAAATAACAGAGCTGATTTGACTCGGTGTTTGAGAAAATGGCGGATTGCTTCCCGATGTGACGTCATCGCTCCGAGAGCGAATATTAGAAAGGCGTTTAATTCACCAAAATTCACCCATTTAGAGTTCAGAAATCGGTTAAAAAAATATATGGTCTTTTTTCTGCAACATCAAGGTATATATTGACGCTTACATAGGTCTGGTGATAATGTTCCCCTTTAAGGAGGGGAAAAAAATCACAATTGGAATATTTTCCACAATTGTTCAGCACAAGATCAGAGGAGAGAAAACATTTTAAATGCTCAATGGGTGGCAGAAGTTACTAATGTAAGAAATGACTGCTATGTTGCAAGCCAACACACAACAGAGACTAAACGTTTTTTTGTCCATTTTGTGCTAAAAGATTGTTAAATGATAGAAGTGTAATGTCACATGTGAGAAGTCAGCTAAAAAGTGATGATTGCTGTGTGTATGATACCAGATTCCCTCATGAGTTAGTGATGCTAAGAACAGCAGTAGTACCGACCAGTGCTGGGTTAGTTACTGAAAACCAGTAATTAGTTACAGTTACTAGTTACTTTATTTCAAAAGTAACTCAGTTACTAACTCAGTTACTTACACCAAAAAGTAATGCGTTACTGTGAAAAGTAACTATTTAGTTACTTCTTTTTTCCCCCCTTTTTTTTTAAGGCTCCCATTAATGCCCTTTTAGCCTTCATTTCAGTACTGTTATTGCACTGGAGAATAATACAATGTGTTGATCAACTTGACATGCATTTGCATCACTGAACTCTGCTAAACAATGTGGTCTACATACAACACACAAAGACAAAGATATGTTTCAAAGGGCCAATTTATTTCAGGCCAGAACAAATTGACAAAACTATTTTAAATAGCTGTAACATAATGGCACTTTAACTTTAACTTTAAGTAGATAGGATCTTTGATCCAAGACACAACTTACATTTAACTAAAATGTTATTTTCTTTGTGCTCGACAAAAGAAAAGTATTGAGAATATCTCCATGTTAAAAAACTCGACTTCTGGCTTCTCCATGATGTCTTGTTAGTTGTTATGAGAGTAGCGTATGTGTGTGTGTGTGTGTGTGTGTGTGTGGCCCTTTAAGATATGACAGCATGTGAGGTGAGTGACGTCAGTGAGTGAGTTGGCGAGAGAGGTGAGGGACCGGCGACAGTGAGTGCTTGCAGGTGCTCTAGCTTGGTGGATGGCTGCGTACAATAAAGTCACAAAGTTGCAACAAACCGCTGGTCTCGTCATTCACCCTCAGCTGTAAAGACCCACTGCCGGGTAAAGTGAAGGTTGTTAGCGCCGAAGACGTACATAGGCCCTGGAGGAACGTCTCCCCTGTGCTCCTCAACTGCGGTATGGGAGTCCCCCCCGCCCCCACCCACACAAAGCACGCCTTTTCTTTTCCACCGCTGCAATAAAACACACTCAGATCTTCTGTTTCTAGCCGATACTACATGAAAAATAACGTAAAATAACGCAGTAACGCATCATGTAGTAACGGTAACTGAGTTACTGAATATAAAAAATAACGCGTTAGATTACTAGTTACCGCCGAAACTAACGCCGTTACAGTAACGCGTTACTTTGTAACGCGTTAGTCCCAACACTGGTACCGACAGATACATTCTCATTATTGTTATTGTTCATCATGGACTTTGTTCTTTACCAAATGTTGCGCAACTGTATTAAAGGTCGAGTGTGAGGTCTTTATGTGGGAAAGTGTCAACCATTTGAATGTGAAGATACTCTATTTCTAATTATGAATTTAAGTATAAATAAGTGAACCTATTCCAAAAGTTTCCCTTAACCAAAGAAGATAAAACAAGATCATTTTAGATGTAATAATAGTAAAAGTGGGGCAAGACAGTGTACATAATATACAAATACTGCGATATTAGGTTTGCAAATTTATGTGATATATATATTCAGATTGTACAAATATTGTTTTGCGGTTTACAGATCACATTTTGAACAGCAAGGTGCAATTCATGTGATCAACAATGTATCAGCAACCTAAGCAGTCTATTTGAGATTAGATTCAAATGTATGTTGTATTGTGTAAAAACGATTGTGAAAAATGCATTAAAGTTATTAAAAAGCCAATATTCGTCGTGTCTTTTAGTGGGGTACTACATGCATACTGCCAGTCTGCCCCCTCCCCACTGGCAGGTTTGTCACTGACAGTTTAGTTATGTTTTGAGTTTTTCCTCTGTTTGTCTTTATTTCCTGTCGGCGCTCTTATTTTGGTTATTTCCTACTTGTCTCCCTGAGTGCTGTGTCCCCTCAGCTGTGGCTGATTGGCACCTGGCCACACCTGGTGTCAATCAGCCAGCTGCTATTTAAACCCGCCTTCTCCTCCAGTCAGTGCTGGATTATTGTCATTCCTACTTGTCGATGCCAGTGTAGCTGTAAGCGGTAGCAGTAATCTATTTATTGTAGATGTTTGTAGCTTGCTGTCTTTTTGTTCCTCGTCTTCCAGTTCCTGTTTTCCTGGCATCCTGTTTCCTGTTCCTAGTTCCTGGTTTGTGTTTTTTTCCTTTATTTTATGAACATTAAATCATGTTTTCCCGCACAATGCCTTCCACCTTCTCTGCATCTTGGGGTTCGTCACCTACAAACTCTGACACCCACTTAATGCCGAGGTTTGCTCCGACGACAGACTTCCTCATGACAAAGTCTATGACAATGATGTACAGTAAGGGAGACAAGATGCAACCCTGTCTTACCCCGGTCACAATGTCAAAGTCGTCGGTTGTGCTGTTGGTGGTTTTCACTCGACAGGTGGAGTTGTGGTACAGGGCTCTGAAGATGCTGACGTACTTTGATGGTATACCGTATAGCTGGAGGATCTGCCACAATGATTCCCGGTGGATGCTGTCGAAGGCTTTCTTGAAATCGATGTAATTGACAGACTGGCAGATCTGGACTTTGCGGACGACTTGGCTCTGCTTAGCCATTCCTACGCTGCGCTCCAAAAATTGACCAACAATCTGCATGAGCAAGGGGAAAAAGTCGGCCTACGTATAAGCCAAGAGAAGACCAAGGCCATGACCGTCGCACGAGACCAAAACGTTCCACTGCTCACCGTAGGCGAACAAGGCATAGAGTACGTTGAGAACTTCACGTATCTTGGAAGCAACATCTCAAACACTGGAGACGCAGAAAAGGATGTACAGACCAGAATCGGAAAAGCTGCAGGAGTCTTCCAATGCCTCCGGAACATCTGGTCATCAAAATCTATCAGTACGTCCACAAAGCTGCGCCTCTATATGTCAGTGGTCATCCCTACAGTGACCTATGCCTGTGAGACGCGGACGAAGACATCAAGCATTACTAACAAGCTGGATGTCTTCCACCGACGGTGCCTCAGATACATCTTGAGGATCTCATGGAGAGACCACATCCCCAATGAAGAGGTGATGAGAAGGGCAGGGGTAGCACCATTGTCTGACATAGTCTCTGACATGAGAAGGAGAATGGCTGGACACGTACTCCGACTGCCAAGAGAGAGACCGGCAAGTGTGGCAATGGACTGGGTGCCAGAAGGGGGAAAGAGGAAGAGAGGACGGCCAAAGCAGACGTGGAGACAAACAGCCAAGGAAGACCTGAGAGGGATGGGAGTCAGCTGGCATGCATCCTGTCCGTAAGATAAGAGTTAAACCAAGACAAGGCTAAGTCTGACATACCAATACGTGTTTTGATACGCTCTAATAAAATATTATGATCGACGGTATCGAAAGCGGCGCTAAGATCAAGAAGCAGCAACATAGATGACGCATCAGAATCCATCGTTAGCAATAGATCATTAGTCATTTTTGCGAGGGCTGTCTCCGTAGAGTGATTTGCCCTGTAACCGGATTGAAAAGGTTCACAGAGATTGTTAGACACTAGGTGTTCATTTAGCTGCTGTGCGACAATTTTTTCGAGGATTTTCTAAATAAACGGAAGGTGGGACACCGGTCGGTAGTTTACCATGAGGTCAGGATCGAGGTTAGGTCTTTTGAGCAGAGGATGAATAACCGCTTTTTTGAATGCTAGGGGAACAGTGCCAGAGGAAAGTGATAAGTTTATAATATTTAGCACTGATGGACCCAATAATACAAAAAGCTCCTTGATAGGTTTCCCAGGAAGTGGGTCAAGCAAACATGTTGTTTGTTTTATCCCACTTACACGCCGTAATAATTCCTCTAATGTTATTTCATCAAAAAGAGAGAGACTATTTTGGAAGGCGGTATCCGTCGTATATACAGTCGTATCTGTGTTAATATAACCCAGTTGTAGCTGGGACGCGTTGTCTTTAATCTCCTTTCTAATGAGTTCAATTTTCTTATTAAAGAAATTCACAAAGTCATCTGCCGAGTAGGTGGAGCTATTGGGAGGAGTCCCTTGTTGGGTTAGTGATGCTACTGTACTAAACAAAAATTTAGGGACAAGTCAGCAGTGCAGATACGTTCCCAACTGATGCACAGATGAGTGGTCCACCCCGGGTCCCGATTTGCAGCAGAAGCATTGCACTGGAGTGAAGCTCGCTCAGTGTTTATTTTAGCAGCCTCGCAAAGATCCAAAACCTCAAGTAGTCGACGTTTGAGTCAGCTGTCTGCGAAAAGGCAAGACGCAGCAGCCGAAGTAGCTGCAGCTGAAGCCACTCTGTTGGTCTTGGAAGAAATGGAACTTGACCAAAGTGAACTCGAAATGCTTGAGAAAGAAATGAAACGAAAGGAGAGAGAACTTGAGCGCTTGGAAACGGTGAAGCAAATGAATGCTGCAAAAGCGCGACTGGAAGTGTATGAACAAGAAGACCACTCGGATGAGGAATTGTCAGATTTTCTGCATGGACGGAGCACACCAAGAAAGCTGCCATCTAAGCCAGTAAGTCAGTCTGAAGTGAAAAAGGAATCTTCTGGTTTCAATCCATATGCACAACCATTCATGCCAAAGGACACCACAAGAGGGCAACCTACTAGCAGAAGATGGATTGATTGATTGATTGATTGAGACTTTAATTAGTAGGTTGCACAGTGAAGTACATATTCCGTACAATTGACCACTAAATGGTAACACCCCAATAAGTTTTTCAACTTGTTTAAGTCGGGGTCCACTTAAATTGATTCATGATACAGATATATACTATCATATATACTATCATCATAATACAGTCATCACACAAGATAATCATCAGGGTGTATACATTGAATTATTTACATTATTTACAATCCGGGGTGTGGAGGGGGTTAGGGGGGGTTAGGTTTGGTTGTTATCATCAGTCATCATCAATTGAGAACAGAGAAATGGATATTGAAACAGTGTAGGTCTGACTTGGTAGGATATGTACAGCAAGTAGTAGAGAGAGAGAGAGAGAGAGAGAGAGAGAGAGAGAGAGAGAGAGAGAGATCAGAAGGCATAAGAAAAAGTATCTACATTTGATTATTTACATTTGATTATTAACAATCCGGGGAGGGTGTTAGTTTAGGGTTGAAGTTGACTGGAGGTGTACTTTTATTGTGGTTTTGAAGGAGGATAGAGATGTACTTTTTTGTCACCTGTTGGGAGCGCATTCCATATTGATGTGGCATAGAAAGAGAATGAGTTAAGACCTTTGTTAGATCGGAATCTGCGTTTAACGTGGTTAGTGGAGCTCCCCCTGGTGTTGTGGTTATGGCGGTCATTTACGTTAAGGAAGTAGTTTGACATGTACTTCGGTATCAGGGAGGTGTTGCGGATTTTATAGACTAGGCTCAGTGCAAGTTGTTTTACTCTGTCCTCCACCCTGAGCCAGCCCACTTTGGAGAAGTGGGCTGGAGTGAGGTGGGATCTGGAGTGGAGGTCTAAAAGTAATCTGACTAGCTTGTTCTGGGATGTTTGGAGTTTAGATTTAAGGATTTTGGAGGTGCTAGGGTACCAGGAGGTGCATGCATAATCGAAAAAGGGTTGAACGAGAGTTCCCGCTAGAATCCTCATGGTGCTTTTGTTGACCAGAGAGGAGATTCTATAGAGAAATCTCATTCGTTGGTTGACCTATTTGATTACCTTGGTTGCCATTTTATCACAGGAAAGATTAGCCTCTAGAATGGAACCTAGGTAGGTGACCTCATCTTTCCTGGTGACAACAATGTCACCCACTTTTATAGTGAAGTCACTGACTTTCTTAAGGTTGATGTGGGACCCAAACAGGATGGATTCAGTTTTACCCAAGTGTATGAATAGCTTGTTGTCAGCGAGCCAGGTGCAAGTTCTACAGAGTTCAGCACTGAGGATTTTCTCCACCTGTGACTTGTCCTTGTCTGATACCAGCAGGGCCGAGTCATCCGCAAACAAGAACAATTCACAGTTGCATGCTGATGACATGTTGTTTATGTATATTAGGAACAGTAAAGGCCCCAATATACTGCCTTGGGGGACTCCACAGCTTACTGAGAGGGGGGGGGCACGGTGCCATTCACCTCTACCACCTGTTCCCTCCCCTTCAAGTAAGATTGCATCCAGCTCGATGAGGTTTTGTCAAATCCGATTGCTCTGAGCTTATCCAACAGTATAGCGTGGTCAACGGTGTCAAAGACCTTCTGAAGGTCCAGCATGACCATGCCGCAGTATTTGCCCGTGTCCACCTCATGTTTGATGTGGTCGGTCAGATAGAGAAGGCATGTGTCAGTGGAGTGGTTAGTTCTGAAGCCGGATTGGAATTTGTACATGAGTTGGCACAACAGCACTGGCTAAAGCCTTGGCAGAGTCCATCAACATTAGCCGTCTACCAGTTCCAGAGCCTGCAGTTCTTAATGGCGATCCCATTAAGTACAAGGACTGGAAAATGTATTTTCAATTGCTGATTGAAAGAAAGAACATCCCAGTGGCTGAAAAGATCTACTACTTCCGAAAGTATTTTGGCGGTCCTGCGAGAAAGGCAGTTGAAAGCTACTCTCTGCTCGGAAAAGAAATGGCATACCCTACAGCTTGGAACACTCTGCAAGAAAGATATGGTAGTCCATTTGTAATCGCCAAAGCTTTCAGAGATAAGCTCTCAGCCTGGCCAAGGATTGGAACCAAAGATAATGTGGAGCTAAGAGAGTTCTCAGACTTTCTCAAAGGTTGCGAAGCGGCCATGCTACAGATAGTCGTCAAATTCTAAATGACTTCAATGGCATCATTGGTAATGTGAAGAAGACGTGGCTAAAACAAATGTCTGTGAGCAAAACGAGCGACTTGAATCGTGATTATCATCAATCAGATAGTATGGTCAAGTGTAGGGCTAAGGTCCAGCCATACTTGCCAACCCTCCCGGATTTTCCGGGAGACTCCCGAAATTCAGCGCCTATCCCGAAAACCTCCCGGGACAAATTTTCTCCCGAAAATCTCCCGAAATTCAGGCGGAGCTGGAGGCCACGCCCCCTCCAGCTCCATGCGGACCTGAGTGACGTGTTGACAGCCTGTTCACACGTCCGCTTTCTCACAATATAAACAGCTAATGATCGAGGGCGAGTTCTTGGTTTCTTATGTGGGTTTATTGTTAGGCAGTTTCATTAACGTCCTCCCAGCGCGGTAACAACACACAACAACAGCAGTCAAGTTTCCGTCTACCGTAAAGCAGTTCGTCTGCCGTAAACAGCAATGTTGTGATACTTTTAAACAGGACAATACTGCCATCTACTGTACATGCATATGTGACCCACCCATAATGTGTCACATTTTTGTGTTGATTTTTTTATTTTATTTTGTGGTTTGAATTCGTTTTTGGAGCTGTCATTACACATTTATCAGTATTCACATTGGTCAGTAGGGGGCAGTAGGGCGTTTCTTCCCAATTGAATGCTATCACCTGCAGACCGGAAGTGTCTTGTCATTCTGATGAGAGCGACCAGTCTGTGAACAATTGAAACGTCCTGTGTGCTTTTTCCTCCTGTATAACAGGTTAGTTTTGGTGAATCAATTCACTGAATAATATCCATGTTAACTTTATAAGTTTAAGTACACATTCTGATGGTGGAGCCTAACTCTCAAGGTTGGCAAGTATGGGTCCAGCAGAACCAAGACTGAGACTTGTCCTGCGCCTGTGTTGGCGGGTATCATTTGTCACCTTAATCAGACCTGTTTCAGTGCTGGGGTGGGGCCTAAAGTCTGATTGGAAAGTATCAAACACATTGTGACACAGGAGAAAGTCACTAAGTTGTTGGTATACGACCTTTTCTTGGGCTTCGCCCCAAAAATGGCAATATGATAGTTGTTCAGTACTGTGGCCTCAAGATTACCCTTCTTTAAGAGAGGCCTAATGACAGAAGTTTTAAACGCCAAAGAGAAAGTTGTTGTAAAAAAAACTGCTCAACACATCCCATCCATCCCATCCATTTCTACCGCTTATTCCCTTTTGGGGTCGCGGGGGGCGCTGGAGCCTATCTCAGCTACAATCGGGCGGAAGGCGGTGTACACCCTGGACAAGTCGCCACCTCATCGCAGGGCCAACACAGATAGACAGACAACATTCACACTCACATTCACACACTAGGGCCAATTTTTAGTGTTGCCAATCAACCTATCCCCAGGTGCATGTCTTTGGAGGTGGGAGGAAGCCGGAGTACCCGGAGGGAACCCACGCAGTCACGGGGAGAACATGCAAACTCCACACAGAAAGATCCCGAGCCTGGGATTGAACCCAAGACCAGAGGTGGGTAGAGTAGCCAGAAATTGTACTCAAGTAAGAGTACTGTTACTTTAGAGATTTATTACTCAAGTAAAAGTAAGGAGTAGTCACCCAAATATTTACTTGAGTAAAAGTAAAAAGTATGTTGTGAAAAAACTACTCAAGTACTGAGTAACTGATGAGTAACATACACACTCATGTATATATATATATATATATATATATATATATATATATATATATATATATATATATATATATATATATATATATATATATATATATACATATACATTGATATATACAGTATATCATTTATATGTATTTATTTTGCTGTTTTTGTTTACATGTTAAAGGTGTTTTAATGAATATACATGCATGTTTAACATATAGATTCCTTTCTTTAATGAAGACTAGAATATAAGTTGGTGTATTACCTGATTCTGATGACTTGCATTGATTGTAATCAGACAGTAGTGATGATAATGTCCACGTTTTCAAATGGAGGAGAAGAAAAGTTCCTCCTTTCTGTCTAATACCACATGAAAGTGGTGGGTTTTTGGCATCCTATTTGTCCAGCTTCCATATTCGTTTTTATACACTTTACAAGAAATATATTGTCGTCAAACTCCGTAGCTTGCTAGCTTGTTTGCGCTGGCTTTCGGAGACTCTTGTTTTGAAAGCGCAGGCGCGATGGAGCGGCACTTTTATTGTGAAGACAGGAACGTCCTCATGTGCGGTCAGTCTTGAGGCTTTTGACGGGGTGTACGGTTGAAATAAAAAAAGTATATTTTTTCCTTCACACTTTTGATTGATTGATTGGAACTTTTATTATTAGATTGCACAGTACAGTATACATTCCGTACAATTGACCACTAAATGGTAACACCCCAATAAGTTTTTCCAACTTGTTTAAGTCAGGTCATGTGACCACCTGGCTCTGTTTGATTGGTCCAACGTCACCAGTGACTGCATCTGATTGGTGGAACGAAGTGAAACGTCACCAGTAAGGCAGGCACTTTGAAGGTCTGTCTGACAGACCAAAACAAACAAAGCGTGCATTAACAGATCGATAAAAATTAGTAGCGAGTAGCGAGCTGAATGTAGATAAAAGTAGCGGAGTAAAAGTAGCGTTCCTTCTCTATAAATATACTTAAGTAAAAGTAAAAGTATGTTGCATTAAAACTACTCTTAGAAGTACAATTTATCCCAAAAGTTACTCAAGTAGATGTAACGGAGTAAATGTAGCGCGTTACTACCCACCTCTGCCCAAGACTACTCAGGACCTTCGTATTGTGAGGCAGATGCACTAACCCCTCTTCCACCGTGCTGCCCTGCTCAACACAGACAACACAAAAAAAACACTAGATGGCGACAAACGCCCATTAATACGCTTACCTATTCACACACAGTAGAAACAGTTTACAAGTCACAAACGATCTATATAATGCACACGAGACACTTAAAAGTCATACAGTCTTGTCACTTTAACTTTCAAACAACTTATTTACTTTGCAGCCAGTGTTTTATGAAGCGTATGAAGGCTAAAGACACGACGACAAGTGACGAACGTTCACTTTGCTTCGAGGCACTTGACCCGGACCTGAAGATTACTTTCCCATCATGCATTGCAACGCTCCAAAAACGCTGGTAAAATAGAACACACTAGTACAATACAATTGTCACATTTCTGCTAAGAAAACATGCAGGGCAAAAAAAACAAAAACAAAAACATTACAAAACGAACAGTTGTCAACATCGGAGGAGTTTGAGACGGGAAGTGTTTGTTCTTAGCGCATGCGCAGACGGATCTCGCAGCTCAAACACCAAGATGGCGGACTGAACTGCCCGAGCTTACCGAAAAAGTTTTTTTTAATTTACGACATAGCAGCGAGATACATTCTCAAATGTTCACATTTTCTAACGCCCAGGACACAAAACTTGAGTTTGGAGCGACGAATTATTACCTGAAGTGAAGATTGAAGACGTGATAGAAGATGGACGACTACTGCTATGCTAAGATGGCGACGTCCGCTAAAAGAGAACATGAAAGAGAATCAACTTCCAGCAAATCACCAACGGAGATAAAGACGAAAAGTGCACATGAAGATGAGCGAGTTGAAGTCATTTTGGAGGCTGTTCTAAGCTTTGAAAAGAGGGTCGATGAGAAATTAGCCGACTTTGTTGAAGAACGTAAACAAAGAGCCGCCATGATTGTTAGCTTGAAGAAGGCAGTGGAGTTCACATCAGAGGAGATGAAAGAATGCAAAAGTCAAATGAAGAAAGTGGAAGAGCAAAACAAGCGCTTGTGTAGAGAAAATAATGATTTGAAAGAAGAGATGTTGGCGAAGAGTAAGAGATGTGCAGTGTGTGAAGAGAAGACTGGACCACATGTCTACATCAACGTGCAGAGGATTGGAGGTAATAAAGAAGAGAAATGTTATGATTACTGTCAACATTTGGTTGGGAAATTACCCAAAAGTGTCGCAGCTCGTAATTTAAAGGGGAACATTATCACAATTTCAGAATGGTTAAAACCATTAAAAATCAGTTCCCAGTGGCTTATTATATTTTTCGAAGTTTTTTTCAAAATTTTACCCATCACGCAATATCCCTAAAAAAAAGCTTCAAAGTGCCTGATTTTAACCATCGTTATATACACCCGTCCATTTTCCTGTGACGTCACATAGTGATGCCAACACAAACAAACATGGCGGATAGAACAGCAAGCTATAGCGACATTAGCTCGGATTCAGACTCGGATTTCAGCGGCTTAAGCGATTCAACAGATTACGCATGTATTGAAACGGATGGTTGTAGTGTGGAGGCAGGTAGCGAAAACCAAATTGAAGAAGAAACTGAAGCTACTGAGCCATATCGGTTTGAACCGTATGCAAGCGAAACCGACGAAAACGACACGACAGCCAGCGACACGGGAGAAAGCGAGGACGAATTCGGCGATCGCCTTCTAACCAACGATTGGTATGTGTTTGTTTGGCATTAAAGGAAACTAACAACTATGAACTAGGTTTACAGCATATGAAATACATTTGGCAACAACATGCACTTTGAGAGTGCAGACAGCCCAATTTTCATCAATTAATATATTCTGTAGACATACCCTCATCCGCGCTCTTTTCCTGAAAGCTGATCTGTCCAGTTTTGGAGTTGATGTCAGCAGGCCAGGAAAGCTAGGGTCGATAGGGGGTTTAGCTCGCTCGTCTGCGGGAACAAACTACCGCCATTGCTTGCCGTGCTACCGAGGCCCTTTGTCCCTGAATTGCTCACACACTCCGGCAGATTCAATGGGGGTCTGGCGGCAGATTTCTTTGACTTTATGGTTGGAAATGCATCTGCTTTGAGTGTCGCAGGATATCCACACATTCTTGCCATCTCTGTCGTAGCATAGCTTTCGTCGGTAAAGTGTGCGGAACAAACGTCCAATTTCTTGCCACTTTCGCATCTTTGGGCCACTGGAAAAGAGCGCGGATGAGGGTATGTCTACAGAATATATTAATTGATGAAAACTGGGCTGTCTGCACTCTCAAAGTGCATGTTGTTGCCAAATGTATTTCATATGCTGTAAACCTAGTTCATAGTTGTTAGTTTCCTTTAATGCCAAACAAACACATACCAATCGTTGGTTAGAAGGCGATCGCCGAATTCGTCCTCGCTTTCTCCCGTGTTGCTGGCTGTCGTGTCGTTTTCGTCGGTTTCGCTTGCATACGGTTCAAACCGATATGGCTCAATAGCTTCAGTTTCTTCTTCAATTTTCGTTTTCGCTACCTGCCTCCACACTACAACCATCCGTTTCAATACATTTGTAATCTGTTGAATCGCTTAAGCCGCTGAAATCCGAGTCTGAATCCGAGCTAATGTCGCTATAGCTTGCTGTTCTATGCGCCATGTTTGTTTGTGTTGGCATCACTATGTGACGTCACAGGAAAATGGACGGGTGTATATAACGATGGTTAAAATCAGGCACTTTGAAGCTTTTTTTAGGGATATTGCGTGATGGGCAAAATTTTGAAAAAAACTTCGAAAAATATAATAAGCCACAGGGAACTGATTTTTAATGGTTTTAACCATTCTGAAATTGTGATAATGTTCCCTTTTAAATTTGTGTTGTTTTTTTTGTTATTGTCTTGATGCGTTTGCATTTGTTGTGACTAGAGATGTCCAATAATGGGTTCTCAGGACCATCAAGGACAAACATCGATGTTAGCAGGTTTTGACTTCTTTATTTTTCAATAAAGCTGCCTTCAGGTCGGGTGGCTTTTCCGCTCTCGCCTCTCCAACCGCTCGCTCTTCCGGTCGCTTTTCAGCCGTCCCCGGCGTCGTCTGCGTCTGGCTCTCTGCCTCTCGCGCTCCGCGTCCGCTTCTCGCCGTCTGTCTCTCGCTGCATGCGTTGCTGCGTGTCTTGCCGCTGGCTCTCCACCTCCTTCTACCCTGTTGTTCTCGGCGCCTGTCCTTTTAAACACTGAGAAGGGATTAATAGATTGTGCCCAGCTGCGCAATCCACGCACCTGTAGTCCATTTGGACGCAAGTCCGCTGGCCACGCCTCCTCGCCGCCATCTTAGAGCGGGCCCCAGTGTGCACTGCCCCGCTGACGGACTACCGGCCACGCCTCCTCGCCGCCATCTTGGAGCGGGCTCCGGTGTGCCCTGCCTCGTTGTCGATCTGCCGGCCCCGCCTCCCCACAATGGTTTTTTAGCCAATATTCGATATTCCGATATTGTCCAACTCTTAATTACCGATTCCGATATCAACCTATACCAGGGGTCGGCAACCCACAATGTTGAAAGAGCCATATTGGACCAAAAATACAAAAACAAATTTGTCTGGAGCCGCAAACAATTTAAAGCCATATTACATACAGATAGTATGTCATGAAATATAAATTGAATTAATATGACTTAAAGGAAACTAAATTAGCTCAAATATACCTACAAACGAGGCATAATGATGCAATATGTACATATCGCTAGCCTAAATAGCATGTTAGCATCGATTAGCTTGCAGTCATGCAGTGACCAAATATGTCTGATTAGCACTCCACACAAGTCAATAACATCAACAAAACTCACCTTTGTGCATTCACGCACAACGTTTAAAGTTTGGTGGACAAAATGAGACAGAAAAAGAAGTGGCATAAAACACGTCCTAGAAAGTCGGAGAAAGTTATATATGTAAACAAACTACGGTGAGTTCAGGGACCGCCAAAATTAGTAGGACAAAACGGCGCTCGCCAAATACTCGAATCAGTGAAGCATGTTTAATATAAACAGTGTGCTTTATAACAATTAGGGAGGTTTGTGTCATGTTTGTCCTCCTACAGAAACCATATTAAAACAAAAAATATATTTTTTCCCCCTCATCTTTTTCCATTTTTTATACATTTTTGAAAAAGCTACAGAGAGCCACTAGGGCGGCGCTAAAGAGCCGCGGGTTGCCGACCCCTGACCTACACCGATATACACAGTCGTGGAATTCCCCTCATCTTTTCCCATTTTTTATACATTTTTGAAAAAGCTCCAGAGAGCCACTAGGGCGGCGCTAAAGAGCCACGGGTTGCCGACCCCTGACCTATACCGATATACACAGTCGTGGAATTAACACATTATTATGCCTGATTTTGTTGTGATGCCCCGCTGGATGCATTAAACAATGTAACAAGGTTTTCCATAATAAATCAACTCAAGTTGCGGAAAAAAATGCCAACATGGCACTGCCATATTTATTATTGAAGTCACAAAGTGCATTATTTTTTTTTAAACATGCCTCAAAACAGCAGCTTGGAATTTGGGACATGCTCTCCCTGAGAGAGCATTAGGAGGTTAAGATGGGCGGGGTTGAGGTGGGGGAAGGGGGTGTATATTGTAGCGTCCCAGAAAAGTTAGTGCTGCAAGGGGTTCTGGGTATTTGTTCTGTTGTGTTTATGTTTGTCATTCTTGTTTGGTGTGGGTTCACAGTGTGGCGCATATTTGTAACAGTGTTAAAGTTGTTTATACGGCCACCCTCAGTGTGACCTGTATGGCTGGTGCATTCACTTGTGTGTGTGAAAAGCCGTAGATATTAAGTGATTGGGCCGGCACGCAAAGGCAGTGCCTTTAAAGTTTATTGGCGCTCTGTACTTCTCCCTACGTCCGTGTGCCACTCCGTACAGCGGCGTTTTAAAAAGTCATGAATTTTACTTTTTGAAACCGATACCGATCATTTCCGATATTACATTTTAAAGCATTTATCGGCCGATAATATCGGCAGCCCGATATTATCGGATATCTCTAGTTGTAACCTTTTTCGGCCACCGTAGATACCCACCAGTCTGTTTAGATAACTGATGTTGCGCGCAGGGGCGCCGCTAGGGATTTTGGGCCCCATGAAAAGAATCTTTACAGGGCCCCCAACACAGCGTCAACATTTTTTGATGCTATTTTACATACATTTATGCATTTTAATGGTATTTTTGACTATTATTACCATATTTTTGAAAGAAGAACAGCATCACAGTTGACATGTACAGCAGGGGAAGAACTGAGCACTCTGAATACAATGGAATTCATTTTGAGTCATTTTTTTGCTGCACCACTGTTTCTTAAGTTGGAAATAAAACTCTTCCATGAAAAAATAGCAATTATAATCAGTGGAGAGAAAAAAATCTCAGCAAAAACAAAAACGCCATCAGAATACAAAATGGCCATATATGATTTCTCATAATTTAAGTAGAACTTAATATATGAAAGAATGGTAAATATACCGTATTTTCCGCACCATAAGGCGCCCTGGGTTATAAGCCGCGCCTTCAATGAACGGCATATTTCAAAACTTTGTCCACCTATAAGACGCCCCGTGTTGTAAGCCGCATCTAACTGCGCTAAAGGAATGTCAAAAAAACAGTCAGATAGGTCAGTCAAACGTTAATAATATATTAAAAACCAGCGTGATGTGGGCGCGCACGGAGTCGTACATCAACATGGACGGAGCTGCGTGAAAAAAGCCACCCGGCCTCTTCGCGTAAACTTCCCTTAACCACTCGCTCATCTTTTCTTCATCCATCCCTTCGAGTTAGCTTTTATGATGACGCCGGCTGGAAAGGTCTCTTTTGGCAAGGTCTTCCTTTTGAATATCACCATGGGTGGAAGTTTCTGGCCATTAGCATGGCAAGCTAGAACCACAGTGAAGGATGACTTCTCATTCCCTGTGGTGCGAATATTCACCGTACGTGCTCCCGTTGTATCCACAGTGCGGTTCACAGGAATATCAAAAGTCAGTGGAACCTCATCCATGTTGATAATGTTCTCTGGCCGGATCTTTTTTCAGCTATCTTGTTTTTACAATATGCACGGAAAGTAGCCAGCTTTTCTTGAAAGTCTTTAGGCAGTTGCTGTGAAATAGTAATCCGTGTGCGGATGGAGAGATTGCGTCTTTTCATGAACCAGATCCCTGTCGCTTAGTAGGAGCCATTTTGTGGTCTTTACAGATGTAACCACACAAAGGAAATGAAACGTACGGTAATATCCGCGCGCTTTTTCTTCTTCTACGCGGGCGGGTGGTTGCTTACAGTAGAAGAAGAAGCGCTTCCTGTTCTATGGGGGCGGGTGCTTACCTTGGCGGTTGCTTGCGTAGAAGAAGAAGCACTTCCTCTTCTACGGGGAAAAAAGATGGCGGCTGTTTACCGTAGTTGCTAGACCGAAACTTTATGAAAATGAATCTTAATATTAATCCATATATAAAGCGCACCGGGTTAAAAGCCGCACTGTCAGCTTTTGAGTAAATTTGTGGTTTTTAGGTGCGGCTAATAGTGCGGAAAATACAGTATGTCTGATTAGCACTCCACACAAGTCAATAACATCAACAAAACTCACCTTTGTGCATTGATGCACAAAGTTAAAAGTTTGGTGGACAAGATGAGACAGAAAAAGAAGTGGCATAAAACAGGTCCTAGAAAGTCGGAGAAAATTATACATGTAAACAAACTACAGTGAGTTCAGGGACCGCCAAAATTAGTAGGACAAAACGGCGCTCGCCAAATACTCGAATCAGTGATGCATGTTTAATATAAACAGTGTGCTTTATAACAATTAGGGAGGTTTGTGTCATGTTTGTCCTCCTACAGAAACCATATTAAAACAGAAAATATATTTTTTCCCCCTCATCTTTTTCCATTTTTTTATACATTTTTGAAAAAGCTCCAGAGAGCCACTAGGGCGGCGCTAAAGAGCCGCGGGTTGCCGACCCCTGACCTATACCGATATACACAGTCGTGGAATTAACACATTATTATGCCTGATTTTGTTGTGATGCCTCGCTGGATGCATTAAACAATGTAACAAGGTTTTCCAAAATAAATCAACTCAAGTTACGGAAAAAAATGCCAACATGGCACTGCCATATTTTTATTATTATTGAAGTCACAAAGTGCTTTTTTTTTTTTTAAACATGCCTCAAAACAGCAGCTTGGAATTTGGGACATGCTCTCCCTGAGAGAGCATTAGTAGGTTGAGGTGGGCGGGGTTGAGGTGGGGAGCGGGGGTGTATATTGTAGCGTCCCAGAAAAGTTAGTGCTGCAAGGGGTTCTGGGTATTTGTTCTGTTGTGTTTATGTTTGTCATTCTTGTTTGGTGTGGGTTCACAGTGTGGCGCATATTTGTAACCGTGTTAAAGTTGTTTATACGGCCACCCTCAGTGTGACCTGTATGGCTGGTGCATTCACTTGTGTGTGTGAAAAGCCGTAGATATTAAGTGATTGGGCCGGCACGCAAAGGCAGTGCCTTTAAAGTTTATTGGCGCTCTGTACTTCTCCCTACGTCCGTGTGCCACTCCGTACAGCGGCGTTTTAAAAAGTCATGAATTTTACTTTTTGAAACCGATACCGATCATTTCCGATATTACATTTTAAAGCATTTATCGGCCGATAATATCGGCAGCCCGATATTATCGGATATCTCTAGTTGTAACCTTTTTCGGCCACCGTAGATACCCACCAGTCTGTTTAGATAACTGATGTTGCGCGCAGGGGCGCCGCTAGGGATTTTGGGCCCCATGAAAAGAATCTTTACAGGGCCCCCAACACAGCGGCAACATTTTTTGATGCTATTTTACATACATTTATGCATTTTAATGGTATTTTTGACTATCATTACCATATTTTTGAAAGAAGAACAGCATCACAGTTGACATGTACAGCAGGGGAAGAACTGAGCACTCTGAATACAATGGAATTCATTTTGAGTCATTTTTTTGCTGCACCACTGTTTCTTAAGTTGGAAATAAACTCTTCCATGAAAAAATAGCAATTATAATCAGTGGAGAGAGAAAAATCTCAGCAAAAACAAAAACGCCATCAGAATACAAAATGGCCATATATGATTTCTCATAATTTAAGTAGAACTTAATATATGAAAGAATGGTAAATATATATATAATATAACGTTGCAGACTGAGTCAAGCTTCCTTTTGCAAGCTTCCCCACATCGGCAGTGAAGTGTATATACTCACAAGAACCCGAATAGCTTTGTCTTTGACCTTTTTTTTAACTTACAACTATACCTAATATATAAAGGGGTGGAAAAGTGACTATTACCTGCAGGGAAAACATTAGCTAACCAGAAGGCAATAATTTAAACAAAAAACACCTGCTTAAAAGATCTAATACAAATGTCCCTGAGGAATGTAAGGTGGGAGTACTGTAATTACCTAACGTTACATTATTATTTTCCATAACAATTTAGCCCCCTCCACAATATTAACCCGACGTTAAAACAGAATTAGCTATTTATTGATTAGCAATTGCCGAGTCATGTAACATTAGCTTAATGCTAAAAATCCAGGTTACTATCACATTCTGTAACAGACAAATAATTTCATGTAGGCTAACGTTACCTACCTGCTACCTCTGTCTTTTCTCGTTTCTCCTCTTCTTTTCTCTTTTTTCTTCCCTGGGCACCTGACAGTTTTGGCCGTTTTGACATCTTGTGTTAATTTTTTGATGTGGTGACGTCCAAAAAGAGTCATGATACGGGAAGGGAGGGGGCGCACCGTGCGGGGGGAGGAGGGGGGGCGTAATGTTGTAACAAATAATATTTCTATTAAATAGGCTTTACTTTGCATTTTAATTAACGTGAGATTATTTTTTGTATTTAGAAATAATAGTAACAACTTTTTTTTTTTTTTTTTTTTCTCCAACATTTGTGGCACTGGCATGGCGCCCCCTGATGGATGGCGCCCTTAGCATTTGCCTATACGGCCTATGCCACGGGCCGGCCCTGATTGACAGCATGGCAAGACTGCAAAGTCTTTCCTGAGACATTGTGGACCTAAATATTGGGTGACATATTGTCGACCCTTCAACTCCTTCTCCTCTCTTATTTTCTTTTCCTTTCTTTTTTGGCTGCCTGATTTTTGAGGCCTACTGCTGTCTCCTACGCTTTGCCCGCTGTGGCGCTGTCTGTGACAAATCGCCAGTGCGCTACCTGCAGCTGATCCAGTCGGACTGAACCATTTAACGTAAATAGAGGGGGGGAAGGGAGGGCCCTGCAGGGGTTGATGCTTCCAAAACAAATAAAGGTATTGTTACCAGGACATGGAAAATAAAACATGTGTGATTATATGTTAGTTAATAACTTAGTGTCATTATTTTTTTCTTTATTATAATTTCATCATCATTGGGGGCCTCTCTGGGCCCCTCTCCATCATGGGCCCCTAGAATCCGTCTCCTTTACCCCCCCTTTTCGGCGCCCCTGGTTACGCGGTGATGATTGCACAGACGGGCAGATAGACTTGAGTAATGTTTATCGTCCTTATGATAAAAAGTGTTCAACTTAATTTAAAGTCTGCCGTTCTTAAATCCCAAGTTTTCTTTTTTCTAGTATTAATAAAATGGATTGATTGCCTTTTAAAACGATGTTAGATAACAGATGGATGTAGTGGACTCTTAGAAATACAAACCGATAGATCGACGTAGTGGATGAATCGTTACACCCCAAGTTAATACTAATAACTAACAACACAGATTTGTTTTTAAATACACAATACAGGCCAAAAGTTTGAAAAACCATTGAATGAGAAGGTGTCCAAACCCTAACCCTATACTGTATATATATATATATAAACATTTTTTAATCCCTTTTGAATGAAATCTATGCGTCATTTTATACATAATATATAATCAAAATATAATTATTTTGACTATGTATAGGGATGGATTCTATTGCATGGTTTGCATTTTTTGCTCGTACCTGCTTTTAGTGGTAAGATCTAGGCCCTTTTGCACTCTGTTTGCTGCACAGTAGCCATATTGGTTTGGTGGCCCACAATGTTGTTTACGGTACTTCCGTTCTAAAGTCACGTGTCCGAATACAATCTGTTGGCAATCTGGGGGAAAACCCTGCATCCGCGCTTCTCACCAGTTGTTTGGCAAACGGCAAGCGATGACCCAGAGTGTGGAGTTTTTCGATACCCTAATACTGTAGCTTATTTTTTATGAAAATACATTAAAGTGCAGTTTGAATTTTGTTTCCGGAACAAAGGGTTTTTATTCACAAGCTCAAAAATGATATAAACTAAAATTGTCTCCAGAGGGGGAACATTATCACCAGAAGTATGTAAGCGTCAATATATACCTTGATGTTGCAGAAAAAGGACCATATATTTTTTTAACCGATTTCCGAACTCTAAATGGGTGAATTTTGGCGAATTAAACGCCTTTCTAATATTCGCTCTCGGAGCGATGACGTCACAACGTGGCGTCACATCGGGAAGCAATCCGCCATTTTCTCAAACACCGAGTCAAATCAGCTCTGTTATTTTCCGTTTTTTCGACTGTTTTCCGTACCTTGGAGACATCATGCCTCGTCGGTGTGTTGTCGGAGGGTGTAACAACACGAACAGGGACGGATTCAAGTTGCACCAGTGGCCCAAAGATGCCAAAGTGGCAAGAAATTGGACGTTTGTTCCGCACACTTTACCGACGAAAGCTATGCTACGACAGAGATGGCAAGAATGTGTGGATATCCTGCGACACTCAAAGCAGATGCATTTCCAACGATAAAGTCAAAGAAATCTGCCGCCAGACCCCCATTGAATCTGCCGGAGTGTGTGAGCAATTCAGGGACAAAGGACCTCGTAGCACGGCAAGCAATGGCGGCAGTTTGTTCCCGCAGACGAGCGAGCTAAACCCCCTATCGACCCTAGCTTCCCTGGCCTGCTGACATCAACTCCAAAACTGGACAGATCAGCTTTCAGGAAAAGAGCGCGGATGAGGGTATGTCTACAGAATATATTAATTGATGAAAATTGGGCTGTCTGCACTCTCAAAGTGTATGTTGTTGCCAAATGTATTTCATATGCTGTAAACCTAGTTCATAGTTGTTAGTTTCCTTTAATGCCAAACAAACACATACTAATCGTTGGTTAGAAGGCGATCGCCGAATACGTCCTCGCTTTCTCCCGTGTCGCTGGCTGTCGTGTCGTTTTCGTCTGTTTCGCTTGCATACGGTTCAAACCGATATGGCTCAATAGCTTCAGTTTCTTCTTCAATTTCGTTTTCGCTACCTGCCTCCACACTACAACCATCCGTTTCAATACATGCGTAATCTGTTGAATCGCTTAAGCCGCTGAAATCCGAGTCTGAATCCGAGCTAATGTCGCTATAGCTTGCTGTTCTTTCCGCCATGTTTGTTTGTGTTGGCTTCACTATGTGACGTCACAGGAAAATGGACGGGTGTTTATAACGATGGTTAAAATCAGGCACTTTGAAGCTTTTTTTAGGGATATTGCGTGATGGGTAAAATTTTGAAAAAAACTTCGAAAAATATAATAAGCCACTGGGAACTGATTTTTAATGGTTTTAACCATTCTGAAATTGTGATATTGTTCCCCTTTAAGAACATGTTGTATCTGAGGAGTTGGATAAAAATATTTAGGATAGGATAGGACTTTATTGTCATTGCACAAGTACAGCGAAACTATGTTTTCAGCACAAACCCGTTCAAGATTAGACAAACAAACAGTGTACAGGGTTACAGAACAGGAACGCTGATGGGTCGCCAAAGGCTCCCCCGTAAAAGATAAGAACAAGGTAAAACGCTGGGGAAGAAGATGAGTAAAAAAATACAATCTAGACTGGGCTCCTAAGGGGGCCTAGTCTGGAGTGGGAAAAAACCTCCATGCAATGCACACATAAACACGTTACATTTAATCACGACAACTCGCAACTAGGGATGATACTCGAAACCGGTTTCCCCGGTTGTTCGATAAGAAAAGAACCGAGTCCTCGGGCTCAAATCCCTTTTTGAGAACCGGTACCCGTTATCGAGACCACTATAGTAAAGAAAAAGAGTTGGTTCTTTATTCGAATCCCTGGGAACGAATCCCGTCCCGGCCAGAAATGCCCTTTGAGACATCACAAGAAATGACGTCACGTAGCTCAGTCAATAGGCGCAGATAGGGAAAGCAGGAAAAAAATGGACCGGAAAAAGCGCTCCAAGGTGTAATAAAGTTCAAAACAAAAGGTATAATCCAATGAATACCGTATTTTCCGCACCATAAGCCGCCCCGTGTTATAAGCCGCGCCTTCAATGAACGGCATATTTCAAAACTTTGTCCACCTATAAGCCGCCCCGTGTTATAAGCCGCATCTAACTGCGCTAAAGGGAATGTCAAAAAAACAGTCAGATAGGTCAGTCAAACTTTAATAATATATTAAAAACCAGCGTTCTAACAACTCTGTTCACTCCCAAAATGTACGGTAATGTGCAAATGTGCAATCACAAACATAGTAAAATTCAAAATAGTGCAGAGCAATAGCAATAACTTAATGTTGCTCGAACGTTAATGTCACAACACATAAAATAAACATAACACTCACTTTCTGAAGTTATTCTTCATTCATAAATCCCTCGAATTCTTCCCCTACGGTGTCCGAATTAAAAAGTTGGGCGAATTACGGGATCCAAAATGGCCGGCTCCGTCTCGTCGAAGTAATCGGAGTCAGTGTCGCTGTTGTTTTTCCAGCAGTTCCGTGAATCCTGCCTTCCGGAAAGCTCGGACCACAGTTGAGACCGAAATATCCGCCCAGGCATTTACGATCCACTGGCAGATGTTGGCGTATGTCGTCCGGCGCTGTCTCCCTGTCTTAGTGAAGGTGTGTTCGCCTTCGGTCATCCATTGTTCCCACGCCGTTCGCAGTCATGCTTTAAATGCCTTGTTGACACCAATATCGAGCGGTTGGAGTTCTTTGGTTAATCCACCCGGAATGACGGCGAGTGTTGTATTTGTGTGCTTCACTTGTTTTTTGACACCATCTGTGATGTGGGCGCGCATGGAGTCGTATATCAACATGGACGGAGCTGCGTGAAAAAAGCCACCCGGCCTCTTCGCGTAAACTTAAACTTACCTTAACCACTCGCTCATCTTTTCTTCATCCATCCATCCCTTCGAGTTAGCTTTTATGATGACGCCGGCTGGAAAGTTCTCTTTTGGCAAGGTCTTCCTTTTGAATATCACCATGGGTGGAAGTTTCTGGCCATTAGCATGGCAAGCTAGAACCACAGTGTGTCGCTTAGTAGGAGCCATTTTGTGGTCTTTACAGATGTAAACACACAAAGGAAATGAAACGTAATACCCGCGCGCTTCTTCTTCTATGGGGGCGGGTGCTTACCTTGGCGTAGAAGAAGAAGCACTTCCTCTTCTACGGGGAAAAAAGATGGCGGCTGTTTACCGTAGTTGCGAGACCTAAACTTTATGAAAATGAATCTTAATATTAATCCATATATAAAGCGCACCGGGTTATAAGCCGCACTGTCAGCTTTTGAGTAAATTTGTGGTTTTTAGGTGCGGCTAATAGTGCGGAAAATACGGTAACTTTACTGAGATATTTGAGCAGGGTACAAACACATGACCAACACTTTTACGACCAACCGGATGCATAGCAACCAGGCTAGCAACGCACCTCCTTTACGGCAGCTGTCGCAACGTTCTTAAAGCAACCGCAGCACATACATATATATACAACATATCTCCCTTTTTTAACTTTTGTTTTTCTTTCCTTGTAAACAAAGCAAAATCCCACTGTATATGTGTTGTCTGTCTAATTATAAATAATGCAGACGAGGCGTGTTGGCTGAGTTCTTGACGTTTACTTTCACAGCGTGCTCATAACCTCATTCTTAGCTGCCGGGTGGCGACATGCAACAACACTTTTCCGGGGCTACCGCGCATGCTCGTCACTCCCGTTGCATGCTGGGTAGTTGTTATATTCCCTAGCTCAGTGGTTCTCAACCTTTTTTCAGTGATGTGAACATTTTTTTAATTCAAGTACCCCCTAATGAATCAGAGCAAAGCATTTTTGGTTGAAAAAAAGAGATAAAGAAGTAAAATACAGCACTATGTCATCAGTTTCTGATTTATTAAATTGTATAACAGTGCAAAATATTGCTCATTTGTAGTGGTCTTTCTTGAACTATTTGGAAAAAAATATATAAAAATAACTAAAAACTTGTTGAAAAATAAACAAGTGATTCAATTATAAATAAAGATTTCTACACATAGAAGTAATCATCAACTTAAAGTGCCCTCTTTGGGGATTGTAATAGAGATCCATCTGGATTCAGGAACTTAATTCTAAACATTTCTTCAAAAAAAAGAAATCTTTAACATCAATATTCATGGAACATGTCCACAAAAAATCTAGCTGTCAACACTGAATATTGCATTGTTGCATTGTAATGAATGGAATAGCCTACTTGATTTGATGTTCAGTGTATGAACTTACATTCATATTTTGTTGAAGTATTAGTCAATAAATATATTTATAAAGGATTTTTGAATTGTTGCTATTTTTAGAATATTTAAAAAAAATCTCACGTACCCCTTGGCATACCTTCAAGTACCCCCAGGGGTACTCGTACCCCCATTTGAGAACCTCTGCCCTCGCTCATAACATCACATCTTTCCCCCTGTAAAGAAATAATGTTAACTCAATAAAGTGTATTTCTTTTTTTAGCTTTAACTTTTAATTTTTTAGCATTGTAACCACATTTGCAAACAACTTTTCTCTTCATAGAATTTTCTTTCAATAAAGAAATGAAGTGCAAAAATGTCAAAGCATCATAACAAACAGTTATGTCAAATAGCAGCAGAAGTGCACTTTTTGGAGAGCTGTATTATTTTCAGTTTTGTGCCCAAGGGACTGATTTTATTTAACACTATTATTATTTATACACCTATAGTGATCACAGAGACAGGTTGTTTTTGTGTTACTGTATATATTTGTTTTTCTGAAAAATCCCACTTAATATACTTTGGGTAACAACAGTCAATATTTATTTTATTTTTTAAATTTTTTTAGGGGGGTAACAGTCAATATTTATTTATTTATTAGATTTAATTTTTTTCTTATATACCGGTAATAAAAGTGAGCTTTTGTTAAAGGGGAACATTATCACAATTTCAGAATAGTTAAAACCATTACAAATCAGTTCCCAGTGGCTTATTATATTTTTCGAAGTTTTTTTCAAAATTTTACCCATCACGCAATATCCCTAAAAAAAGCTTCAAAGTGCCTGATTTTAACCATCGTTATAAACACCCGTCCATTTTCCTGTGACGTCACATAGTGAAGCCAACACAAACAAACATGGCGGAAAGAACAGCAAGCTATAGCAACATTAGCTCGAATTCAGACTCGGATTTCAGCGACTTAAGCGATTCAACAGATTACGCATGTATTGAAACGGATGGTTGTAGTGTGGAGGCAGGTAGCGAAAACAAAATTGAAGAAGAAACTGAAGCTATTGAGCCATATCGGTTTGAACCGTATGCAAGCGAAAACGCCGAAAACGACACGACAGCCAGCGACACGGGAGAAAGCGAGGACGAATTCGGTGATCGCCTTCTAACCAACGATTGGTATGTGTTTGTTTGGCATTAAAGGAAACTAACAACTATGAACTAGGTTTACAGCATATGAAATACATTTGGCAACAACATGGTCGTGGAACTGTGGACCAGCTCTATACTCTCGGCAGGGTCCTTGAGGGTGCATGGGAGTTTGCCCAACCAGTCTACATGTGTTTTGTGGACTTGGAGAAGGCATTCGACCGTGTCCCTCGGGAAGTCCTGTGGGGAGTGCTCAGAGAGTATGGGGTATCGGACTGTCTGATTGTGGCAGTCCGCTCCCTTTATGCTCAGTGCCAGAGCTTGGTCCGCATTGCCGGCAGTAAGTCGGACACGTTTCCAGTGAGGGTTGGACTTTGCCAAGGCTGCCCTTTGTCACCCATTCTGTTCATAACTTTTATGGACAGAATTTCTAGGCGCAGTCAAGGCGTTGAGGGGATCTGGTTTGGTGGCTGCAGGATTAGGTCTCTGCTTTTTGCAGATAATGTGGTCCTGATGGCTTCATCTGGCCAGGATCTTCAGCTCTCACTGGATCGGTTCGCAGCCGAGTGTGAAGCGACTGGGATGAGAATCAGCACCTCCAAGTCCGAGTCTATGGTTCTCGCCCGGAAAAGGGTGGAGTGCCATCTCCGGGTTGGGGAGGAGATCTTGCCCCAAGTGGAGGAGTTCAAGTACCTCGGAGTCTTGTTCACGAGTGAGGGAAGAGTGGATCGTGAGATCGACAGGCGGATCGGTGCGGCGTCTTCAGTAATGCGGACGCTCTATCGATCCGTTGTGGTGAAGAAGGAGCTGAGCCGGAAGGCAAAGCTCTCAATTTACCGGTCGATCTACGTTCCCATCCTCACCTATGGTCATGAGCTTTGGGTTATGACCAAAAGGACAAGATCACGGGTACAAGCGGCCGAAATGAGTTTCCTCCGCCGGGTGGCGGGGCTCTCCCTTAGAGATAGGGTGAGAAGCTCTGCCATCCGGGGGGAGCTCAAAGTAAAGCCGCTGCTCCTCCACATCGAGAGGAGCCAGATGAGGTGGTTCGGGCATCTGGTCAGGATGCCACCCGAACGCCTCCCTAGGGAGGTGTTTAGGGCACGTCCGACCGGTAGGAGGCCGCGGGGAAGACCCAGGACACGTTGGGAAGACTATGTCTCCCGGCTGGCCTGGGAACGCCTCGGGGTCCCACAGGAAGAGCTGGACGAAGTGGCTGGGGAGAGGGAAGTCTGGGCTTCCCTGCTTAGGCTGCTGCCCCCGCGACCCGACCTCGGATAAGCGGAAGAAGATGGATGGATGGATGGAACAACATGCACTTTGAGAGTGCAGACAGCCCAATTTTCATCAATTAATATATTCTGTAGACATACCCTCACCCGCGCTCTTTTCCTGAAAGCTGATCTGTCCAGTTTTGGAGTTGATGTCAGCAGGCCAGGGAAGCTAGGGTCGATAGGGGGTTTAGCTCGCTCGTCTGCGGGAACAAATTGCTTGCTGTGCTACCGAGGTCCTTTGTCCCTGAATTGCTCACACACTCCGGCAGATTCAATGGGGGTCTGGCGGCAGATTTCTTTGACTTTATCGTTGGAAATGCATCTGCTTTGAGTGTCGCAGGATATCCAAACATTCTTGCCATCTCTGTCGTAGCATAGCTTTCGTCGGTAAAGTGTGCGGAACAAACGTCCAATTTCTTGCCACTTTCGCATTTTTGGGCCACTGGTGCAACTTGAATCCGTCCCTGTTCGTGTTGTTACACCCTCCGACAACACACCGACGAGGCATGATGTCTCCAAGGTACGGAAAACAGTCGAAAAAACGGAAAATAACAGAGCTGATTTGACTCGGTGTTTGAGAAACCGGCGGATTGCTTCCCAATGTGACGCCACGTTGTGACGTCATCGCTCCGAGAGCGAATATTAGAAAGGCGTTTAATTCACCAAAATTCACCCATTTAGAGTTCGGAAATTGGTTAAAAAAATATATGGTCTTTTTTCTGCAACATCAAGGTATATATTGATGCTTACATAGGTCTGGTGATAATGTTCCCCTTTAAAGCAAATATTGTGTGTTTTTTTCCATATACAACAACCTATCTGGACTCGATAAGAGAATCGATAAGGAATCGGTTCGATAAGAGGATCCGATAATAGGCTCAAACTCGATAATTTCTCATCAAACATCATCCCTACTCGCAAAAGAGGGGCGGGGAGTTGGGACCCTGGGGGTCGACTGCTGCTCTGCGCTGCCAGCCGTCCATCACCCCGAGGGGAAACAAGCGGTGTTGAAGGCGTGGGGTGGGGGAGGGTGTGTGTGTGTGTGTATGTGCCCATTGTCTTGGGTGGGATGATGTAATGTGCATAGACTGGGGCGAGCTCCAGGTGTTGTTGAGGAGGGGGGGAGGTCAAAAGCGATATATAGAAATTAGTTGTTTTCCTGATTAAATTAGTAGGTAAGTTATATATAGTTCAATCACAAAGACATTCTGTGCATGCCTGCGAGGCTGCATTGAGGGCGGGATTGCTGCACGCACCACAACATGAGCTCCAGCAGTCAGTGAGTAACGTAATGTAACACAATGAACCTATTTGTGTTCTTTCAGACGTCGAGCAGCTGATTGGTCATCCTGAAAAACATCCGCCTCAGCTGCAGGGGGGGAGCTCTACTTTGAAGCCGGACGCTTCACAGCCCCCCCACTTTAAAGAGGAAGAGGAGGAACTCTGGATCACTCAGGATAAAGAGTGTCTTCTAGAGCAGGAGGAGGTTGATCTCTCCAAGTTGCCACCGCCTCTTCTCTCTGTGAAGACTGAAGATGATGAAGAGAAACCACAATCCGACCACCTCTTAGCTCCACTATCAGATAGCGAGGCTAAAGACGAGGTTGATGTAACTTTGAGCAGCGATACGGACTGTGAAGGTGATATGAGGACTCACACTGACAACACACCCTCTGAAAGCTCTAAAAAGAAGACATGTAAAAATATTTTTAACTGTTTAGTTTGTGGTATGAGATGTACTACAAAGAGCCGTTTGACTGAACACATGAGAAAACACACAGGAGAAAAACCATTCCAATGTACAGTTTGTTGCAAAAGCTTTTCTTATAATGGCAGTTTGACTCACCACATGAAAACACACACCAGAGAGAAAAAATTTCACTGTTCAGTTTGTGATAAAAGCTTTTTTCAAAAGAACAGTTTGACTCAACACATGGGAACGCACACGGGAGAAAAACCATTCAAATGTCCAGTTTGTTGCAAAAGCTTTATTTATAATGGCAGTTTGTCTCACCACATGAGAACACACACGGGGGAAAAAACATTCAACTGTTCAGTTTGTGGGCAAAACTTTTCTCACAAGAACAGTTTGACTCAACACATGAGAAGACACACGGGAGAAAGACCTTTCGATTGCTCAGTTTGTGGGCAAAACTTTCCTTACAAGAACAGCTTAATTCAACACATGAAAACGCATACAGGAGAAAGACCATTTGATTGTTCCGTTTGCGGTAAAGGCTTTTCTGTTAAAAGCAATTTGACTGTGCACATGAGAACACACACAGGAGAGAAGATATTTACTTGTCCGGTTTGTTGTAAAAGCTTTTCTCAAAAGGGCAATTTGACCGATCACATGAGAACGCACACTGGAGAAAGACCGTTAAGTTGCTCATTTTGCAGTAAAAGCTTTTCTAACAGACACTGTTTGAGTCGACACGAAATGAAACATACGGAAGAAAATCTATTCAACTGTTCATTTTGTGGCCGAAGCTATACTCAAAGGAGATATTTGCTTGCTCACCTGAAAACACACCGTAGAAAACACATCTAGTTGTCCTGTTTGTGGTAAAAGGTACACTCAAACATGATGTCTAATTGAGTAGTTCAGTAACCACTTGGCCCTCCAACTACCAACATAATAACCAACATTAAAATGCAGTAGCTTAGTCGACCTTAATATTCAAGGTTTTATTTAACAAGCATGATTAGTATTTTGGCCGATGTAACATTACACACAGTTTGAATGGTAACATTGTATTTAAATATGGGAAAATAAAACATCATACCTGCCAACTACTCCGGTTTTCCCGTAATTAGTACGGTTTTCATCAACCTATTCCGGGTTACGGTTGCAGTGATAAAAAATACGGTTTTTCATTAATTTAAAAGAAATATTTTTTAAAAATGCGCGAGGCTATTTATAGCACCGCTGCCAAGCAGTTGCCATTGTTTCCAAACGAGCGAACGATCATGGAATCAGCCGGAGAAAAATCGCAAACGAGTCTTAAACCGAAAAGAAAACTGCAGTCATTCCGTGAAGAATATTCAAAAGCCTATCCGGGAATAATTATCCGTTCCAAAAAGGGTGAAAACTACGCGAATTGCACCTTGTGCAGACAAGATTTTTCGATCGGACACGGAGGAAATAGCGATGTAAAAGACCACGTTGGGACAAAAAAACACAAGTCTAATGCCGTTGCTAGCGATACAAGTGGAAAACTTTCAACGTTTTTCGGATTTTAGCCACAAAAAGGTAATGACACCAATGTTATCTATTGGAATTGTTTAGTACTGTTATACTGTTAAAAGTGTTTATACTATTTATGCTTTCAAGTCCAAGTTGAAGAAATCTTGTTAAATGTTGACAGCATAACTACCAAAATACAGAAGTATGTCCTTAATATTTTTGCAGTGCTATTTCTGTTGAAAAGTTAAAATGATTACATTAGAGATGTAATGTGCCACTTTTCAAGTGTCTGATGGCTTAAATTAATTTTCATTAATTTGTCATATTTTGAATTCTTTTGAAAGGCTTACAAAAAAACTACATTTGAATTATAATTCCATGCTATTGACAGGACTATTAATTTTAATGAAGTTAGCTTACCATGTTTACAGTATGATAATTGTGATAGAAATGTGAATTTTAGGCACAGAATATTTTTTACAATTGAACAAGGCAGTAGATTATACAAGCTTGGACAGAAAGTTAATAATGACACCAATTTTTTTTTTAATGGAATTGTTTAGTACTGTTTTACCATTTGTTTACTGTAAAAAGTGTTTATACTGTTTATACTTTCAATGAACAAATTGAAGTCTTGTGAAAGGTTGACAGGATAACTGGCATTAACTGTCAAAATAATTTCAAACTATTGAAGTTAGCTTACAGAATAAACATGTCAATCAACTCATATGATTTTTGCTGTAATATTTTTGTTTTGAAAAGTCACTGTGACTGATAGAAAAGTGATGGTTTTAGCAACATTTTAACCTGTCTGAATGCTAATAATCATTTTGCGTCGGGGGGCGAAGCCTGAACCCCCCACCAGGACTTTGTCCTGGACCTACCGGGGCCTGCGGCCCCTGGACCCTGGCTACTAGGTTTTTCTGATTTCAAAAGTTGGCAGGTATGAAACATTAATCACTTAATAAAGTAAATATTTGGTGTTCTAGTGGTATACGTACAACAGTTTGACAATCACTGGTCTAATCACATGAGAACACACATTCAGAGAGAAACTATTTGTTTGCTCAGTTTGTGGTAAAACATTTTATCGGAGAGAAGTCGTCGTCGTCTGCGCTCAGAAAGTCTGCCATGATTTGTTGCAGCAATCACAGAACACTCTTGATGCTGCTGCTGTTGATGGAAGTAGCGTGAAGTTGCAATGCGCTCTGAGAAATCAATTCACCCAGGAAGTCATTTGCTGACAGAAAAGGCTTAAAATGACCCAAAAACTGTAATCATTACATGACATTATTACGTGTTTAGAATTTGCCTGTCATTGATTGTATATACAATATTGTTGATGGTTGTAGATGTTTTTTGAAGGCTTTATAGATTTAAAAAAAAAGATGACTCCCCATTACCTGCGCTGTTAGCTGCCTCATGCTAACAGGTTTTGATTATTTTGAGCACACAGAATATGGAAAGGTGTGTGTGCTTCTCACTCATGAGATTTGTGAATGATTGCAAAATTCCCCCCCCAAAAAAAGTTCAGTGTTTCTTTAACACAAAGGAAGACAGTGTCATGATCGTTACCCGGATCATGGCATGATTTATGTTGGTTATGTTTCTGGTTTTAGTCTGTTTCCTGGTTGCACCCTCTTTTCCTGTTTATTCTTGGTTTCCATGGGCACTGATTCTCCTCACCTGTCTTAGTTTTGCAATTAGTGTTTCCACCAGGTGTTTTGGCTAATCACTCCCCTTTATAGTTTCCTGTCACCCAGCAGTAAGTGCTGGGTCAATGTTTGCTCTACGCAACATTTACGTTTCCCCTGGTTTTCTCCTCATAGTAAATTTGTGCACGCTAGCATTCCTTGTTTATCACCCTTGGTGACATTTTGTTTTTTTTGTTTAGCTCCACGCTTGCTAGCGTCCTCAGTTTCGTATTTTTGTCCTGCCTTTTATTTATTAAAATACTTAAATCTTACCTGTACGCCGCTCCTACTTGTCTCCTGCCTTGGAAGGAACACACCAGCGCAGCTATGCGTCCCCGCAGACGTAACAGACAGTCTGATTTCATCAGTCACTTTAATAACAGTCAAGTGAGAGCTCAAATTCAAAGACCGGCAACACGTGTTTGGCCTTCACAATAAAAGCGGTGCACTGACAAAGACTGTAAGTCAAAGTATTTAGTAAGTTTATAATTGTATTATTCAGAAGTAAGAATACATGTATAATAAAACTGATACATACTAATGTATTACTTGTGTTTTTTTTAATACATGAAAAGACACTTTAAAAAAAGATTTGCAATACTCAGGGGGGAAAAAAATCACAATTATTTTCCACAATCGTTCAGCCCAAGAATCATACCTGCCAACTACTCCGGTTTTCCCGTAATTAGTACGGTTTTCATCAACCTATTCCGGGTTACGGTTGCAGTGATAAAAAATACGGTTTCTCATTAATTAAAAAAAAAAAAAAAAAATTAAGTTTTATTCACGAAATCACGTAACAACAATGACAATCGACACTGCTTCCCGTAACTTCCTATCGAGCCATTCCGAATGCCATGCGCGAGGCTATTTATAGCACCGCTACCGAGCACGAGGCACCAGTTGCCATTGTTTCCAAACGAGCGAACGATCATGGAATCAGCCGGAGAAAAATCGCAAACAAGTCTTAAACCGAAAAGAAAACTGCAGTCATTCCGTGAAGAATATTCAAAAGCCTATCCGGGAATAATTATCCGTTCCAAAAAGGGTGAAAACTACGCGAATTGCACCTGGTGCAGACAAGATTTTTCGATCGGACACGGAGGAATTAGCGATGTAAAAGACCACGTTGGGACAAAAAAACACAAGTCTAATGCCGTTGCTAGCGATACAAGTGGAAAACTTTCAACGTTTTTCGTCGCCCAAACAGATTCTTTGGATGTGATAAATGCCGAAGTTTTATTTACGGAGGCAATAATTGAGCATGGACTTCCAATCGCACTGGCTGATCACATGGGACAGTTATTTCGGAAAATGTTTCCCGACTCGAAAATCGCCAAAAAATATGGATGTGGTCGAACCAAAACATCAAACATTATTCAGTGTCTTGGAACAGAATCCTCAAAAAGTATCGCCGATGTCATGAAGACGGAACCATTTAGCATGTCGACTGACGGCAGCACCGATTATGACGATGTAAAACTGTACCCCATTTGTGTTCGATATTTCGATGACGACATTGGAAAAGTATTGTCAGTACTTCTGTCTTTGAGGGAATGCAATACGGCTTCCACAGGCGAAAACATTTACAAAATACTCGCGGAAGAAGTAGACTCAAACGAAATTCCTTGGCAGAATTTGGTTTGCTTTGCTGCCGATAATGCTGCAATGATGATGGGATCTAAAAAGGGTGTTGCAGCTTTCATTACGGTAATTTCAAACTATTGAAGTTAGCTTACAGAATAAACATGTCAATCAACCCATATGATTTTTGCTGTAATATTTTTGTTTTGAAAAGTCACTGTGACTGATAGAAAAGTGATGGTTTTAGCAACATTTTAACCTGTCTGAATGCTAATAATCATTTTGCCCTGGACCCTGGCTACTAGGTTTTTCTGATTTCAAAAGTTGGCAGGTATGCAAGATCAGAGAGAGGAGAAAAAACGTTTTAAATGCTCAATTGGTGGCAGATGTTATTAATTTAAGAAATGACTGCTGGCACACACGTGGACACAAAACAGATAGAAGTTGTTTTTGTCTATTTTGTGCTAAAAGATTGTTAAATGATACAAGTGTGATGTCACATGTGAGAAGTCAGCTAAAAAGTGAGGATCTGCTGCGGTGTGTATGATACCAGATTCCCTCACGAGTGATTAGAACAGCAGTAACAGTTTCCTTCAACTCAGCCAAAGAAGATAGAACAAGATCATTTGAGAGAAAAGGAGGGGCTGGGCAGTGTACATAATATACAAGGTTTGCAAAGGTATATCATGTAAATATTCAGAAATATTATTGTACAAATATTGTTTTGCTGTTTACAGCTCACATTATAAACAGCAAGGTGCAAATGATGTAATTAAAAGAAACCATTCAGCAGCACAAGCAATTTATTTGAGATGTGTTTACAATTTATGTTGTATTATGTAAAAACTAATGCAATGTGTTCTAATGTGAAAAATACACATTAAAAGTTGTTTAAAAAACAGTATTTGTCATGTCTTCATGGGATAATAAATTACAGAAAGTATAATAGGTATCTTATCGAATGAAAAATATCCAGTATTGCCCATCAGCACTGGAGTGTGAAGAGGAGTAGAAGAAGACGGGTGGTCCTGACCATGCTGACGTTTGGCGCATGCGCAGACGGATCAGGTAGCTCAGCACATCCGGTAAGCCAAAAGACTCATGGTGGCGATTGGAGGAAGTTTCTCCAAGCTTAATAACAGCAGGAAAAAACGTATTGGATCATAAATGTGATAAACACATCAGGAACACTGAGTTTAGATAGAACACAGGTGTCAAACTCAAGGCCCGGGGGCCACATCTGGCCCCGCCAAGTCATTGTATGTAGGATAGGATAGGATAGGACTTTATTTTCATTCCCCCTCCCTCATCTCTCATCTCTCCTGCTTGCTTCTTTGTTTTGTCTTGTCTTAACTTTCCTGTTGCCTCTTTTTGCACTGCTCTCCAAATCTAAACAATGAAACTAATTAACTGCCCTCTCAACGAAATTGACAGGATCTTGGGTTTGGGGGGAACCTGCTTGTCTTGACAGAGCGGTTGTAATCAGAGCAAAGGGTGGCTATTTTGAAGAAACTAGAATTTAAAACATGTTTTCAGTTATTTCACCTTTTTTTGTTAAGTACATAACTCCTCATGTGTTCATTCATAGTTTTGATGTGACAATCTTCAATGTAAATATTCATGAAAATAAAAAAACACATTGAATGAGGAGTACTGTATATATATATATATATATATATATACAGGTAAAAGCCAGTAAATTAGAATATTTTGAAAAACTTGATTTATTTCAGTAATTGCATTCAAAAGGTGTAACTTGTACATTATATTTATTCATTGCACACAGACTGATGCATTCAAATGTTTATTTCATTTAATTTTGATGATTTGAAGTGGCAACAAATGAAAATCCAAAATTCCGTGTGTCACAAAATTAGAATATTACTTAAGGCTAATACAAAAAAGGGATTTTTAGAAATGTTGGCCAACTGAAAAGTATGAAAATGAAAAATATGAGCATGTACAATACTCAATACTTGGTTGGAGCTCTTTTTGCCTCAATTACTGCGTTAATGCGGCGTGGCATGGAGTCGATGAGTTTCTGGCACTGATCAGGTGTTATGAGAGCCCAGGTTGCTCTGATAGTGGCCTTCAACTCTTCTGCGTTTTTGGGTCTGGCATTCTGCATCTTCCTTTTCACAATACCCCACAGATTTTCTATGGGGCTAAGGTCAGGGGAGTTGGCGGGCCAATTTAGAACAGAAATACCATGGTCCGTAAACCAGGCACGGGTAGATTTTGCGCTGTGTGCAGGCGCCAAGTCCTGTTGGAACTTGAAATCTCCATCTCCATAGAGCAGGTCAGCAGCAGGAAGCATGAAGTGCTCTAAAACTTGCTGGTAGACGGCTGCGTTGACCCTGGATCTCAGGAAACAGAGTGGACCGACACCAGCAGATGACATGGCACCCCAAACCATCACTGATGGTGGAAACTTTACACTAGACTTCAGGCAACGTGGATCCTGTGCCTCTCCTGTCTTCCTCCAGACTCTGGGACCTCGATTTCCAAAGGAAATGCAAAATTTGCTTGGTTGGGTGATGGTTATATGTATATATATATATATATATATATATATGTATATATATATATGTATATATATATATATATATATATATATATATATATATATATATATATATATATATATATATATATATATATGTATGTGTGGGAAAAAAATCACTTGTGATTTTTTTCCCCACACATACATATATTGAGTTCTACTACGGTATCGAGCACTATTTTTTGGATAACCTTACTAAGACATATATATATATATATATATATATATATATATATATATATATATATATATATATATATTTAGATATATATATTTCTATCTCTCACACACACTCTCTCTCTCTCTCTCGCTCTCTCTCTCTCTGTGTCTGTATATATATATATAATATATATATATATATATATATATATATATATATATATATATTTACTCTTTCTGTCTGTCAAATTCATGACGTCACTAAAGGGGTTGGCTCAAGGCCAAGTGCCAGTCTACTTAGGGAGGGGCTGGGATCTTGCTCAGGTGTTGCTGAGTGGAGGCGCAACATTATTTGGCTGTACCAGGCTATGATTTGTTTGCTCCCGTTTATTTTCCGCTTTTGTTACAAAGTGAGTTTTGATTTACGTGACTGTATGTTAACAAATATTTGTGTTAAACATGGACACAATTCTGGACATCAATTATTAGCCAGCTGCACACGTCTGAACTAGCTTCAGTTATATTCGGCAACCAGTAGCAGTAAGAGTTTAGGACTTTACTGCTACAATATATATATATATATAAATATATACATACTGACTCCCACTGACTTACCATGAATTGATTACGCTTACGTGGACCCCGACTTAAACAAGTTGAAAAACGTATTGGGGAGTTACCATTTAGTGGTCAATTGTACGGAATATGTACTGAACAGTGCAATCTACTAATAAAATCAATAAAAAAAAGACTCCCATAATATATATATATATATATATATATATATATATATATATATATATATATATATATATATATATATATATATATATACATATATATATATATATATATATATATATATATATATATATATATATATATATATATATATATATATATATATATAATATTTTCTTTTTTTAATCTACCCTTTGTTCATGTTTATATTCTTGTTACCTTATACTCATAAGTGAGGTATTGTTTGTGTACAGAACATTAAGTTATATACAGAGGTGGGTAGTAACGCGCTACATTTACTCCGTTACATCTACTTGAGTAACTTTTGTGATGAATTGTACTTCTAAGAGTAGTTTTAATGCAACATACTTTTACTTTTACTTAAGTATATTTATAGAGAAGGAACGTTACTTTTACTCCGCTACTTTTATCTACATTCAGCTCGCTACTCGCTACTAATTTTTATCGATCTGTTAATGCACGCTATGTTTGTTTTGGTCTGTCAGACAGACCTTCAAAGTGCCTGCCTTACTGGTGACGTTTCACTTCGTTCCACCAATCAGATGCAGTCACTGGTGACGTTGGACCAATCAAACAGAGCCAGGTGGTCACATGACCTGACTTAAACAAGTTGAAAAACGTATTGGGGTGTTACCATTTAGTGGTCAATTGTACGGAATATGTACTGTACTGTGCAATCTAATAATAAAAGTTCCAATCAATCAATCAATCAAAAGTGTGAAGGAAAAAATATACTTTTTTATTTCAACCGTACATCCCGTCAAAAGCCTAAAGACTGATCGCACATGAGGACGTTCCTGTCTTCACAATAAAAGTGCCGCTCCATCGCGCCTGCGCTTTCAAAACAAGAGTCTCCGAAAGCCAGCGCAAACAAGCTAGCAAGCTACGGAGTTTGACGCCAATGTATTTCTTGTAAAGTGTATAAAAACGAATATGGAAGCTGGACAAATAAGATGCCAAAAACCCACCACTTTCATGTGGTATTAGACAGAAAGGAGGAACTTTTCTTCTCCTCCATTTGAAAACGTGGACGTTATCATCACTACTGTCTGATTACAATCAATGCAAGTCATCAGAATCAGGTAATACACCAACTTATATTCTTGTCTTCATGAAAGAAAGGAATCTATATGTTAAACATGCTTGTATTATCATTAAAACACCTTTAACATGTAAACAAAAACAGCAAAATAAATACATATAAATGATATACTGTATATATCAATGTATATGTATGTATATATATATATATATATATATATATATATGTATGTGTGGGAAAAAAATCACAAGACTATTTCATCTCTACAGGCCTGTTTCATGAGGGGGGGTACCCTCAATCATCAGGAGATCTCCTGATGATTGAGGGTACCCCCCCTCATGAAACATACATATATTGCGCTCTACTACGGTATCGAGCACTATTTTTTGGATAACCTTATTAAGACATATATATATATATATATATATACATATATATATATATATATATATATATATATATATATATATATATGATATGAGTGTGTATGTTACTCATCAGTTACTCAGTACTTGAGTAGTTTTTTCACAACATACTTTTTACTTTTACTCAAGTAAATATTTGGATGACTACTCCTTACTTTTACTTGAGTAATAAATCTCTAAAGTAACAGTACTCTTACTTGAGTACAATTTCTGGCTACTCTACCCACCTCTGGTTATATATCACAGAACATGACGTTGTAAAATAGTGCAAGTCGAGGACGGGACGTAGCTTCGCGCATGCGTGGACCGATCGCGTCTTCCGGAAGTAGTGACTTTGCAGGCGACCAATAATGGCGGACTGAACGTCTGTGGCTTCCTGAAGAAGTTTTAAATGTACGATTTAACAACCATATAGATTTATAAAGATTATTTTTTCCAAAGCACATGAAACGGAAGTTGAGTGTGGAGCGATGGAGTGTTACCTGAAGTGAAGATTGAAGACGTGATAGAAGATGGACGACTACTGCTATGCTAAGATGGCGACGTCCGCTAAAAGAGAACATGAAAGAGAATCAACTTCCAGCAAATCACCAACGGAGATAAAGACGAAAGATGAAGGTGAGTGACTTGAAAACTATCGTGAGCCACGAATTGAGTATGAATGAGAAATGAGCCGACCTTGTTGAAGAATGTAAAGAAAGAGCCGCCATGATTGTTAGCTTGAAGAAGGCAGTGGAGTTCACATCAGAGGAGATGAAAGAATGCAAAAGTTTGATCCGTTTTTACAAATCAAAATATATTTTTGTATCGTTGAATATTAGACTGTAAATATGTATTTTCAGAAAAAAGCATTGCAAAAAGCCACACCTTCCATTGTTCAGATGTTGAGTGACTTCCTTGACAAGTTCGGACTCACTACAGTCCTACCTCGCTTTTTCTTCCTAACACTTTGTTGAAAACACAATCATGGAGGAAAAATGCTGTACAAACATTTGTAAATACAATTAGTGATGTGGCGTGTGGACAAAATGTATATCACAATAAATATGAGCATGTTCTGTGCAATCCGACAAATATTCACAGCGCTTCACAGTTTCCACATGTTGTCATGTTACAGCTTTATTCCACAATGGAATACATTCAATTTTATCCTCAAAATTCTACACACAATACCGCAAAATGACAATGTGAAAAGTGTTTTATTTGTTTTAATGTACAAGTTGGATGGGAAGCGTTGGTTTTCATCCAGGATGTCTTTGTACCAAATGAATAAATGTGCAACATTTTAATTCATAATTCATAAGGCATGATTAAATAAGGCTGTAACATAACAACATGCGGAAAAAGTGAAGAGCTTTGAATACTTTCCAGATACACATTCTACAGGTAAAAGCCAGTAAATTAGAATATTTTGAAAAACTTGATTTATTTCAGTAATTGCATTCAAAAGGTGTAACTTGTACATTATATTTATTAATTGCACACAGACTGATGCATTCAAATGTTTATTTCATTTAATTTTGATGATTTGAAGTGGCAACAAATGAAAATCCAAAATTCCGTGTGTCACAAAATTAGAATATTACTTAAGGCTAATACAAAAAAGGGATTTTTAGAAATGTTGGCCAACTGAAAAGTATGAAAATGAAAAATATGAGCATGTACAATACTCAATACTTGGTTGGAGCTCCTTTTGCCTCAATTACTGCGTTAATGCGGCGTGGCATGGAGTCGATGAGTTTCTGGCACTGCTCAGGTGTTATGAGAGCCCAGGTTGCTCTGAGAGTGGCCTTCAACTCTTCTGCGTTTTTGGGTCTGGCATTCTGCATCTTCCTTTTCACAATACCCCACAGATTTTCTATGGGGCTAAGGTCAGGGGAGTTGGCGGGCCAATTTAGAACAGAAATACCATGGTCCGTAAACCAGGCACGGGTAGATTTTGCGCTGTGTGCAGGCGCCAAGTCCTGTTGGAACTTGAAATCTCCATCTCCATAGAGCAGGTCAGCAGCAGGAAGCATGAAGTGCTCTAAAACTTGCTGGTAGACGGCTGCGTTGACCCTGGATCTCATGAAACAGAGTGGACCGACACCAGCAGATGACATGGCACCCCAAACCATCACTGATGGTGGAAACTTTACACTAGACTTCAGGCAACGTGGATCCTGTGCCTCTCCTGTCTTCCTCCAGACTCTGGGACCTCGATTTTAAAGGAAATGCAAAATTTGCATGGTTGGGTGATGGTTTGGGGTGCCATGTCTTTTACCTGTATATTGACGTGAGTGAATGTGAACAGCGGCAATCACAAATTACAAAATAAAGTTTAAAAAACATCTATGTCGTGCGGCGCAATACAACTGTGCTGCTTTTATTTTGAAAAGTGTTATTTATGGGCGTATGTCCGGGTGCAACCTGTGAGTGGAGGCGCACAGCAACAAGTGATGAGACGCTAAAAAGAGAAAAGACGAATGGCGTGTTTTCAACAAGACATGGACTGCCAAGTATTTCTTTACAGAAATTAAAGGTAAAGCCGTGTGCTTAATTTGTGGTACACAGCTTGCTGTGTTTAAAGAATATCATTTGAATCGCCACTACATGACGAAGCGCAAGGAAAAATACCGGAATCTGTCCGGTTGAAGCACGTGCAAGGGAGGCTGATGCGTTGATGGTAAAACTACAAACCCAACAAGGACTTTTTGCCAAATTTCACACCCCCAGAATGCAGCCGTCAGGACAAGTTTCGTCATTTCTCACAAAATCGCCAGAAAAAGTAAGGCATTTTCTGACAGAGAGTTTACTAAGAAGTGTTTATTGGACTCTGTTGCACTGATATAACAGGTGTTGTGTCGGATAATGCACCCCCGGTAGAGATGCGCGGATAGGCAATTATTTCATCCGCAACCGCATCACAAAAGTCGTCATCCATCCGCCATCCACCCAACCAACATTTTATCAAAACCACACCCGCCCGCCATCCGCCAGTTGTTATATATCTAATATAGACGATGCAAGGCATTAGTGAGGTTAGAAAGCTTTTGCCTGTTAAAGAAAGGAGACTGATCCAATGCAGCAGAGACATTCAATGCGTGATAATACTATTTATCATTATTATAGTATTATTGTCATTTCCATTAAGAAAGTGTTGACTATTGTTGCCAATGGCCTCAGATCAGGAGTGCGTTCCTCACACTTTGTGTGCGCAGTTACAGCAAGCAGAACGATGCTTTTAAGAAGTTAAAAAAATGTTTTAGAAAGACTAGGCCTATATTTTCGTTAGGTAAAAAATGTTTCTGAATTTATTTCAATGAATATTAACTTGTTAACGTTATAATGCTCAAATAAGGACGAGGGCGGGGTGCACAGTGAAACAGTGAACAATTTTGCGACAAAGATGAACCTTTATTGATTGATCTGCAGCCATGACAAAATATCAGACAATCTCCATTGTCAACGACAGGCAGGAAAAATAAAGATAAACACATAGCCTATGTTGTAGGCATAGGCTCATACGTTTTTAAGTTGAAATAAAAAAATAAATAAAAAATGTGCCTCATAAGCCTTAGGCTGTCAATCACGCGCACAAACTTAAATTATACAATAACATATGTATGTCATCTCTATTTAAACAAAAATAAATTAAATAAATAATAATAATAAATTGCCTGTAACTTATTGGCCAAGGCAAAAAGCTGAAGGGGGGAAATCAAACCCATCAGACTGCACTTTATCATCAAACTTGAATTATAATGAAAATAGACGGTCGCGACAAACAAAGCAGGCTAAATATCCTTACATTGTCGCCAATCGGAGATGCGCTTCACTTGAAAGCGAGGCCAAATAATTATTCACACATAGTAGTATATCTCCAATAGAAAAAAAACACAATAAACAACTCAATTGCCTTGATTCCTTGAAAGTGCGCCCAAACAACACGTAACCATCAAAATTATTTAGCTGACCGAACTCAATATCGGTTAGACATGGGCTTATTTGGTATAGCCTATAGGTAACGTAGACTAATTCGTTTAACATATCCAACCGTATGTCTACTTACTTTTTTTTTGTTAGCACTATGCAGGAATAAAATGGCATCTACAGTGCCAGGATTCATGCGAGAGCGCCTGGCCTCTAAAATGCGCCCTGCTGCGCTGAAGGAGCGCTCACTTGCGCCACTTGTTGCTGGGACGCATAGGATTCTCTTGGCAAGGTGTTGTAGTCGTGGGAATGATTGTCCTTGTTTCCCCCAAAAGGAAAGTAGATTTTCCTCTGCTGATCCGTTGAGATGCAAGTTTGTAGAGGAATAATCCTCTACTTCATCAACAAGCACAGGTGTATCCTCCTCCCATTCTGTGAAGTCAATCCTTTTCTTTTTCGGCGATGCACCATCAGCTCCACCTAAAGGACCGATAAAATCTATACGTTTTTCGTATGTGGGTAACAACATTTAACTATGTATATTAGAGATGCGCGGATAGGCAATTATTTCATCCGCAACCGCATCAGAAAGTCGTCAACCATCCGCAATCCACCCGATCTAACATTTGATCAGAACCGCATCCGCCCGCACCCGCCCGTTGTTATATATCTAATATAGACGATGCAAGGCATTAGTGAGGTTATAAAGCTTTTGCCTGTTAAAGAAAGGAGACTGATCCAATGCAGCACAGACATTCGCGTGCCACGCTGTCACGACCCAGACGCACACCAGTGCGCAATCATATGGGAGCCGCGCTGAGCGCACCTCCAAGCGCGTCTCGCTGCCGGCGACGGCCGGGTATATGGGCCCGACGCTCCAGCGCCATCCATTTTCAGGGCTAGTTGATTCGGCAGGTGGGTTGTTACACACTCCTTAGCGGGTTCCAACTTCCATGGCCATCGTCCTAGCTGCTGTCTATATCAACCAGGGTGAGCCCCACCCCTTTCGTGAGCGCACTCCGCGCGGAGTGACCCCTGTTACGCGCCCCCGGCAACAGGGGTGGCGGGCAGGTAAGCTGCGCGGGCGGAGCGCGCAGAGTGACCCCTGTTACGAGCCCCCGGCCACGGGGGTGGCGGGCAGGTAAGCTGCTTACCTGCTGCGCGTGACGCCGGCCGCGGCGAAGGCGGACGAGGCGGGGTGTCAGTGCGGTGGGCGCGGTGGTGACCCTGGACGTGCGTCGGGCCCTTCTCGCGGATCGCCTCAACTACGGCTCCCGGTGGGGCCCTCTCGGGGGAAGGGGCCTCGGTCCCGGACCCCGGCGAGGCGTCCCTTCTCCGCTCCGTAAAAGTGTCCATCTCTTCTTTTTTTTTTCTTCTGTTGTGGCATATGCTGCAGGTGCCTGCTCGTTTTTCGTATGTGGGTAACAACATTTAACTATGTATATATATTTCCGAATTGGTTTAACTGCCACCCGCCTGAATCTATTTAAAATCTATTTTTTTTTTTATTTCAATCACCCGACCCGACCCGACCCGCGGATAAAATCTAATTTTTTTAAATTTCATCCGCCCGATCCGCGGATAATCCGCGGACTCCGCGGTTGTGCCCGCAAACCGCGCATCTCTAATGTATATATATTTCCGAATTGGTTCAACCACAACCCGTCCGCATCTATTTAAAATCTTTTTTTTCCGTCATGTCACCCGCCCGACCCGCGGATTATCCGCGGACTCCGCGGTTGTGTCCGCAAACCGCGCATCTCTAACCCCCGGCGTAGAATGCACCCCCCGACGGGAGTGTTATATCAACTAAAGCCCACACTTAAAGTTTCCACGTGCAAGATTGAATCTGTTTAAAAAAGTTATTTAATAAGAAGTCCAAAGTGCAAAAACAATAATGTTCGTGTTGGAGGAGTTGTGAATGACTGAAATATGAAATCCGTGCTGCAGTCGCTGCTGGGCCACAACATTAGGTACACCTGCAGACTGCAGCACGGATTTCATATTTCATTCATTCACAACTCCTCCAACACGAACATTATTGTTTTTGCACTTTTGGCTTCTTATTAAACAACTTTTTTAAATAGATTCAATCTTGCACGTGGAAGCTTTAAGTGTGGGCTTTTGTTGATATAACACTCCCGTCAGGGGGTGCATTCTACGCCGGGGGTGCATTATCCGGCACAACACCTAAAACTTGGAGCTTCATCTGAAGAACAGAAAGGCCGACTTTGACCGTTTTTCGCTGGCTTTGGATGAGAGCTGTGATGTACGTAACACCGCCCAGCTGCTCATCTCCTTACGTGGGATAACTGCTGACTTTCAAATCACAGAGGAGCTCGCAGCCATGCAGTCAATTAAAAGGGAAAACCACAGGTAATGACTTGTTCACATAGGTAAATGCGTGTTTGGCCATGTTAGGACTGAAATGGGACAAGCTGGCAGGTGTGACAACAGATGGTTGTCCAAATCTGACGGGGAAAAATGTTGGACTTTTAAAGAGGATGCAGGATAAACTTTAAATTAACCCTGTGCAGAAATTGACATTTTTGCATCGTATTGTACATCAAGAAGTGTTAGACAGTGTTAAAAATAAAACCGTCAAAAGCAATCTGCTTTTGTATAAAGTTAAGTTAGGTTAAATGAAAGTATTATTATTATTATTGTTATTATTTATCTTACAGTATATCAAAAATAATATTGAGCAAAATTTAATTTAAATATTGTCGATGTGGCCCTCCAGCAGTCATGCGGCCCCCGGTAAAAATTAAGTGCCCACCCCTGGTCAATACTGTCCCACTTCCACACCTGATGTTCTCTCTCACATCTGATGCAACTTTGACTGTCAATACTGTCCCAATTACACATCTGGTGTCATCTCTCACATCTGATGCAACTTTGACTGTCAATACTGTCCCAATTACACATCTGGTGTCATCTCTCACATCTGATGCAACTTTAGAATAGAATAAAATAGAAAGTACTTTATTGATCCCCGGGGGAAATTCAGCACCACAGTTCGCTCACAATAGACAATAAACACGTAGGTATTTTTTTACATGTGAATAATATAAATACAGTCTATTATATTATACGGCATTATTCACATGTGAATAATATAAATACAGTCTATTATATTATACAGCATTATTCACATGTGAATAATATAAATACAGTCTATTATATTATACAGCATTATTCACATGTGAAGAATATAAATACAGTCTATTATATTATATAGCATTATTCACATGTGAATAATATAAATACAGTCTATTATGTTATATAGCATTATTCACATGTGAATAATATAAATACAGTCTATTATATTATACAGCATTATTCACATGTGAATAATATAAATACAGTCTATTATACAGCATTATTCACATGTGAATAACAAATACAGTCTATTATACAGAATTATTCACATGTGAATAACAAATACAGTCTATTATACAGAATTATTCACATATGAATAATATAAATACAGTCTATTATTATTCACATGTGAATAATATAAATACAGTCTATTATATTTTACGGCATTATTCACATGTGAATAATATAAATACAGTCTATTATATTATACGGCATTATTCACATGTGAATAATATAAATACAGTCTATTATATTATACAGCATTATTCACATGTGAATAATATAAATACAGTCTATTATACAGCATTATTCACATGTGAATAACAAATACAGTCTATTATACAGAATTATTCACATGTGAATAATATAAATACAGTCTATTATACAGCATTATTCACATGTGAATAATATAAATACAGTCTATTATATTATACAGCATTATTCACATGTGAATAATATAAATACAGTCTATTATATTATACGGCATTATTCACATGTGAATAATATAAATACAGTCTATTATATTATACGGCATTATTCACATGTGAATAATATAAATACAGTCTATTATATTATACGGCATTATTCACATGTGAATAATATATATACAGTCTATTATATTATACGGCATTATTCACATGTGAATAATATAAATACAGTCTATTATATTATACAGCATTATTCACATGTGAATAATATAAATACAGTCTATTATACAGCATTATTCACATGTGAATAACATAAATACATTAGACATTTACAGTACATGTACAGTCAAAAGGAACATATGCATTATACAGTCTGATGGCTGTCGGTATGAAGGACCTCCTGTGTCATTCCGTGTTGCATTTTGGGAGTCTGAGCCTTCCACTGAACGTGCTCATTCTCTCCGCCAGGTCCGAGTGTAGTGGGTGGGAGGTGTTGTCCATAACCGTTAGGAGCTTTGCTAGACTTTTCCCCTCTGACACCACTGCCAGAGAGTCTAGCTCCACTCCCACCACGGTACCGGCCTTCCTTACCAGCTTATCCAGTCTTTTTGCGTCTCTCGCTCTCAGCCCGCTGCCCCAGCGGGCGACGGCGTACAAGAAGGCGCCCGCCACCACCGACTCGTAGAACATCTTCAACATCTTTGTACAGACGTTGAAGGATCCTAGCCTCCTGAGGAAGTAGAGGTGGCTCTGACCCTTCTTGTAGAGTGCCTCCGCGTGTTTTGACCCATTCAGCTTGTTGTCCATGTGTACACCCAGGTATTTATAATCCTCAACCATGTCCACATCGACACCCCTGATGGAAACAGGGGTCACCGGAGTACTCCTCCTCCTTCCCAGGTCAACAACCAGCTCCTTGGTCTCCGTCTCTTTAAGCTGGAGGTGATTCTTTCCACACCATGTGACAAAGTCCTCCACCAGTGCCTTATATTCCTCATCATCACCATCCTCAATACACCCCACAATCGCAGAGTCATCAGAAAACTTCTAAAGGTGGCAGGACTGACTGATAGTAGAAATCGGTGGTGTAGATGGTGAAGAGGAAGGGGGAGAGGACTGTGCCCTGCGGATCCCCGGTGTTGCTGACCAGTCTGTCAGACACACAGTCCTGCAGTCGCACGTACTGTGGTCTGTCAGTCAGGTAATCAACAACCCAGGACACCAAGGGGGCCTCCACCTGCATCGTCTCTAACTTTGCACCCAGTAGCCCGGGCAGTATGGTATCAAAAGCACCGGAGAAGTCAAAAAACATGACCCTCACACTGCTTGCAGGCTAGTCTAGGTGAGTGTGGGCTCGGTTCAGTAGGTAGATGACCGCGTCTTCCACTCCCAGTCGGGGCTGGTCAACAAGCTGCTCAGCTTAGTTCTGCCTCTGCCTCTGTCAGTACGTCTCTGCAGAACCCAGCATTGTCCCACCCACAGAACCATCTGATTGGTTACACGCAGAGCGGTAACAGCCAATCAGCAGTGCGTATTCAGAGCGCATTTAACAGCCAATCAGCAGTGCGTATTCAGAGCGCATGGCGTCAGTGCTCCTGCGGTGTGTTGAGCAGAAAGGTGTTTAGCTAGACAGACCATACGTCCTCTTTTCCTCGGACATGTCCTCTTTTGCGGGGCTGTCCGGGTGGGGTTTCTTAAATGCATCAAATGTCCGGCATTTTGAGTTAGGGTTGCGTGTATTTTCAATGTTCGCTCAGGGTTAAGAACGGGTTAAAAACAAAACAAATTGTGGAGGCGAGTGCACGCAGCTGCATTCGTAAGGGATGGGCAGAGAGCGAGAGAGCGAGAGAGTCGAGAGACAGACAGGACACAAGAGAGAGATGCCGAAACGTAAATGCAACTTCACGGAACATTTGCGGAAAAGGTATCCGTGTTTTCGTCCTGGCAGTGACACATGGGAACCAGAATGCACTGTGTGCAAAGCAGGAACGTATATATCTGCGGCAAATAAAGATCTACAAGCCCATATCGACACCTAAAAAAGCACAAAACAGCTTTGCAGGGCGAGAGCTCGTCTGCTGTTTTTTGTTTAAATTTAATTAACCTGTTTTGAGGCATTATTTATGTGTACATTATATACAAGCGGTTATTTTAAATTCTTCTACATCAGCACGTTTTCCAAAACTGTGAATGTTACAGAATACAAGTGTGACTTATTTTGTTATACTGTCAACCAGTGTTGGCGTTAACGCACTTTTTGTGTCTTTTTAAGCATTGAAATCAGAAAGGACGCAGATTTTTTAAAATTTTTTGCTTGTTTTTTATTGTCTCGATTATCGCTTTCTGGCAGTGTTTTGTTTTGTTTATATTTGCCGGGTCAAATTTCCGTCTCTGTTTGTTGCGTTTTTCCATCCCATCCATCCATCTTCTTCCGCTTATCCGAGGTCGGGTCGCGGGGGCAGCAGCCTAAGCAGGGAAGCCCAGACTTCCCTCTCCCCAGCCACTTCGTCCAGCTCTTCCCGGGGGATCCCGAGCGTTCCCAGGCCAGCCGGGAGACATAGTCTTCCCAACGTGTCCTGGGTCTTCCCCGTGGCCTCCTACCGGTCGGACGTGCCCTAAACACCTCCCTAGGGAGGCGATCGAGTGGCATCCTAACCAGATGCCCGAACCACCTCATCTGGCTCCTCTCGATTTGGAGGAGCAGCGGCTTTACTGTGAGCTCCCCTCGGATGACAGAGCTTCTCACCCTATCTCTAAGGGAGAGCCCCGCCACCCGGCGGAGGAAACTCGTTTCGGCCGCTTGTACCCGTGATCTTGTCCTTTCGGTCATGACCCAAAGCTCATGACCATAGGTGAGGATGGGAACGTAGATCGACCGGTAAATTGAGAGCTTTGCCTTCCGGCTCAGCTCCTTCTTCACCACAACGGATCGATACAGCGTCCGCATTACTGAAGACGCCGCACCGATCCGCCTGTCGATCTCACCATCCATTCTTCCCTCACTCGTGAACAAGACTCCGAGGTACTTGAACTCCTCCACTTGGAGCAGGGACTCCTCCGCAACCCGGAGATGGCACTCCACCCTTTTCCGGGCGAGAACCATGGACTCGGACTTGGAGGTGCTGATTCTCATCCCAGTCGCTTCACACTCGGCTGCGAACCGATCCAGCGGGAGCTGAAGATCCTGCCAGATGAAGCCATCAGGACCACATCATCTGCAAAAAGCAGAGACCTAATCCTGCAGCCACCAAACCGGATCCCCTCAACGCCTTGACTGCGCCTAGAAATTCTGTCCATAAAAGTTATGAACAGAATCGGTGACAAAGGGCAGCCTTGGCAGAGTCCAACCCTCACTGGAAACGTGTCCGACTTACTGCCGGCAATGCGGACCAAGCTCTGACACTGATCATACAGAGAGCGAACCGCCACAATCAGACAGTCTGATACCCCATACGCTCTGAGCACTCCCCACAGGACTTCCCGAGGGACACGGTCGAATGCCTTCTCCAAGTCCACAAAGCACATGTAGACTGGTTGGGCAAACTCCCATGCACCCTCAAGGACCCTGCCGAGAGTATAGAGCTGGTCCACAGTTCCACGACCAGGACGAAAACCACACTGTTCCTCCTGAATCCGAGGTTCAACTATCCGGCATAGCCTCCTCTCCAGTACACCTGAATAGACCTTACCGGGACCTCGCCGGTGTCCCCTGGCGCGACCGTGACCTGTTGCTAAAGGCCTTGACGGGACATGAGATTGAAGGTCGCGTTCAGCAGTGGGGTCAGCTGATGGGCTCGCCCGTGAGTTTTCCGATTCTCTGTTTGGTGAATTACGTTTTTATTGGTCGTAAATTTTGATTTGCCGAAATTTTATCAATGACAAATACTGCCTCAGTTTGCACTGGGACAAGTTTTGCGCGAGGGGCTGTCAAAAGAAAGACTTGATGGTAAACACTAAGGTGAGTGTAAAGTCAACCTTTTTAACTTCATCCTGTGCCATGTCTCCAGTAAATGACTTGTTTTAGTCTTTGTGAGTCCATGGAAACTTCACTTTTATCTCCTGCTGTATCCACATCGTTCCAGGATGGAGACAGGCTGGCTGTTAGCTTCAAGCTAACCAGCACCCGACCAGACTCCTCCACCCCAAAAACATACTTTTTAAAATTAGTTTTCTTTTATAATTTTTTCTAATGAATGAAGTAACATTTATGAAAACCTTTATCCAAAATGCAATTTAGAATGTGAGATATAACAGGATAATGCATCCATTTATCATTTGTTTTCAAAACGCTTACAAAAAAGTGGGACCCCAAAAATCTACTGTGGGGCCCCATTTTTATGACTTGAGCATTTTGAAAATTCCTAGCGCCAACACTGCTGTCAAGAGAAGAGAAAAAAAGTTTTTTTTTAAATAAATATATTATTTATAAAGCAAGTTCGAGTATCATTGGCAAGTTTTCACCTAGTCCCGGCTTTGGCGTGCTGCCCGCCTTGACACGCATATATGTGTCCTCTTTTTGGGATTTCAGAATATGGTCAGCCTAGTTTAGCAGGTAAGCATAATGCAGCGGACTCCCCCCAAATTATAATAAACACCTCCCAGTCAACTACTAGTACCATCACTATGAGCCCGTTGACGTTCTGGAAACATAAGCGGCAGCTCAGCTCGCTCGCAGTCCTTGAGGTGAAGGCTAATTAGCTTTTAGCGTAACGTTATCCCACTGGGCGGTTGTGTGCGTGCGTGTGTGTTACGGACAACAAAGCCCTGTCTGTCTGAGAGAAAGACAAGCATTATTGACCTACAGTTAACAACTAAGTTATTTCACATTACCTTTTTCTGTGTTGAAGCAGCAAAAAACGACATTATGTTAAATGAAGAGTTTCTGTCTCTGATAGTTGATATAATAATGTAACTGCATCATAAAGCCGACATGAACTCCATGGTGTTCAGGGATGAATAGACTCTCCTATTGCTATTGTACTATTTTTTCAGCTATAGTAATGTAGCAGCCTAGTTTTGAATGGCAGGGTCCCTGCAATCACATGTTGATAAAAATATAACATTTCCATAATAAAAATCAACTACAGGCTTCCCAAATGCTGTAATAAATTAAGCATGATGAGTTGAGCATATGTCAGCATGTGGCCCCACTTTTAACTCTTTTTTTCAAACGCTTATTGCAAAAGCTTATTAATTTGACTTCGTAAGTCATTATTTTGTCATTATTTTGACATAGTAAGTCATTATTTTGACTTCGTAAATTACTAAGTCAAAATATTGACTTACCGTATTTTCCGCACCATAAGCCGCCCTGGGTTATAAGCCGCGCCTTCAATGAACGGCATATTTCAAAACTTTGTCCACCTATAAGCCGCCCCGTGTTATAAGCCGCATCTAACTGCGCTAAAGGGAATGTCAAAAAAACAGTCAGATAGGTCAGTCAAACTTTAATAATATATTAAAAACCAGCGTGATGTGGGCGCGCATGGAGTCGTATATCAACATGGACGGAGCTGCGTGAAAAAAGCCACCCGGCCTCTTCGCGTAAACTTACCTTAACCACTCGCTCATCTTTTCTTCATCCATCCATCCCTTCGAGTTAGCTTTTATGATGACGCCGGCTGGAAAGGTCTCTTTTGGCAAGGTCTTCCTTTTGAATATCACCATGGGTGGAAGTTTCTGGCCATTAGCATGGCAAGCTAGAACCACAGTGAAGGATGACTTCTCATTCCCTGTGGTGCGAATATTCACCGTACGTGCTCCCGTTGTATCCACAGTGCGGTTCACAGGAATATCAAAAGTCAGTGGAACCTCGTCCATGTTGATAATGTTCTCTGGCCGGATCTTTTTTTCAGCTATCTTGTTTTTACAATATGCACGGAAAGTAGCCAGCTTTTCTTGAAAGTCTTTAGGCAGTTGCTGTGAAATAGTAGTCCGTGTGCGGATGGAGAGATTGCGTCTTTTCATGAACCGGAAACCTGTCGCTTAGTAGGAGCCATTTTGTGGTCTTTACAGATGTAAACACACAAAGGAAATGAAACGTAATATCCACGCGCTTCTTCTTCTTCTACGGGGGCGGGTGGTTGCTTACAATAGAAGAAGAAGCGCTTCCTGTTCTATGGGGGCGGGTGCTTACCTTGGCGGTTGCTTGCCGTAGAAGAAGAAGCGCTTCCTCTTCTACGGGGAAAAAAGATGGCGGCTGTTTACCGTAGTTGCGAGACCTAAACTTTATGAAAATGAATCTTAATATTAATCCATATATAAAGCGCACCGGGTTATAAGCCGCACTGTCAGCTTTTGAGTAAATTTGTGGTTTTTAGGTGCGGAAAATACGGTACTAAGTCATAATAATGACATAGTGTTGTGGGACTATCAGAAACAAATTAGTCATAGAGAGTCGAAAGCAGGGCTCTGTCTGACACGCTGGGTCCAAGGATGCAACATGAAGTCATTACTGCAGTTTTGAGGGTGATTTATATTTTCCCCTTGAGTAAAAAACAATACATTACATGCAGATGGATTTGCAGGACTATATGGACCAGACTATGATGGGAAAATATAGCCTGTTGTGATCAACAGAAGTAACGGCACCCTACCTCATTCTCTCTATATACAAGACAAAGGATTCACAGGCAGGGCAGGTGTTATTCATTCAGAAATCATTCAGCTCCAGACACACACACACACATAGCCACACCCACTATCCCAGGTGACAAGTGAGAAACAAATCCCCGCCTCTACACTTAGTATCTCAGGTAAGTAGGACTGTTCTGTGTTTTGTTTTTACTTTACGGAAAACATATCGCCATTCAGCAAATGGAGCGAAAAACACAACCAAAAATTGTAGGTGTCTTCATGTACCGAAGCCGGCCTACTTCACCGCAGTCTGTAGTCTATTGCCCCCCCAAGGCTGTGGTGGCAGCAATGAGGTGGAGACGTGATGGTGATGGCGACAGGCAGAGTTACACTGTTCCTTACACCCACCAACCACGTCCCATAAAATGAAGCGCACATTCGTAGTTATTTCCCCATATTTCTGCACAATAACCTGAGAATATGAAATGATTTTTGGTCTACAACATGTTTTGCTTCGTTATTGACGTGTTTCTTGCTACTTTATGTTGTATATTTTTTACATGAGGTTTCCAGTTCATTTAATCATCTATCATATGATTGCAAAGACCACAAGGTGAGCTCCAGCAATCAGTGAGACTAAAGTCTGTCCCTGAGGCCGCTGCTCCTTCTTAAAGGCCTACTGAAATGCGATTTTCTTATTTAAACGGGGATAGCAGGTCCATTGTATGTGTCATACTTGATCATTTCGCGATATTGCCATATTTTTGCTGAAAGGATTTAGTAGAGAACATCGACGATAAAGTTCGCAACTTTTGGTCGCCGATAAAAAAGCCTTGCCTGTACCGGAAGTAGCAGACGAGTAGCGTGACGTCACAGGTTGTGGAGCTCCTCACATCTGCACATTGTTTACAATCATGGCCACCAGCAGCGGAAGCGATTCGAACCGAGAAAGCGACAATTTCCCCATTAATTTGAGCGAGGATGAAAGATTCGTGGATGAGGAAAGTGAGAGTGAAGGACTAGAGGGCAGTGGGAGCGATTCAGATAGGGAAGATGCTGTGAGAGGCAGGTGGGACCTGATATTCAGCTGGGAATGACTAAAACAGTAAATAAACACAAGACATATATATACTCTATTAGCCACAACACAACCAGGCTTATATTTAATATGCCACAAATTAATCCCGCATAACAAACACCTCCCCCCTCCCGTCCATATAACCCGCCAATACAACTCAAACACCTGCACAACACACTCAATCCCACAGCCCAAAGTACAGGTCACCTCCCCAAAGTTCATACAGCACATATATTTCCCCAAAGTCCCCAAAGTTACGTACGTGACATGCACATAGCGGCACGCACGTACGGGCAAGCGATCAAATGTTTGGAAGCCGCAGCTGCATGCGTACTCACGGTACTGCGTCTGCGCATCCAACTCAAAGTCCCCCTGGTAAGAGTCTCTGTTGTCCCAGGTCTCCACAGGCCAATGGTAAAGCTTGACTGTCATCTTTCGGGAATGTAAACAATGAAACACCGGCTGTGTTTGTGTTGCTGCAGCCGCCCGCAATACACCGCTTCCCACCTACAGCTTTCTTCTTTGCTGTCTCCATTGTTCATTGAACAAATTGCAAAAGATTCACCAACACAGATGTCCAGAATACTGTGGAATTTTGCGATGAAAACAGACGACTTAATAGCTGGCCACCATGCTGTCCCAAAATGTCCTCCACAATCCGTGACGTCACGCGCTGATGTCATCATACCGAGACGTTTTCAGCAGGATATTTCGCGCGGAATTTAAAATTGCACTTTAGTAAGCTAACCCGGCCGTATTGGCATGTGTTGCAATGTTAAGATTTCATCATTGACGTATAAACTATCAGACTGCGTGGTCGGTAGTAGTGGGTTTCAGTAGGCCTTTAAAGTTGTGTTTCAACTTCTATACTAATGTTGGCCAAATGTCTTTATTTTGTTCTTCTGGGCTCCACTTCCAGCTATGTGAGGGGGAAGAGGCACAACAGTGATTGGACAATTATGTTGTGAGGAGCCTGACTTTCGCCATGATGGATGGACAGGCACACTCCCGCACACACACGTACACAAACACACACAGGCGTACACAAACACACAAAGGCGGTACTGTTGCATCCCTACTATTTTCTACTATCTTGTAACAGATATTTTTGCCATGTTGGATCAAGTTAATGTACGCTAACAGCTGATCACCATGATCAACCTGAAATTAATCAAAATCATACAACCGCCTATGAACCATCCCTATGAACAACACAAATATTACGCATCGTAATTTAACACATTGAACTTGTTTGTGTTCCTCAGACGTCCAGCAGCCGATTGGTCATCCTGAAGGACTTCCGCCTCAGCTGCAGGGAGGAAGTTCCACTTTGAAGCAGGAGACTCCACAGCTACTTCACATTAAAAAGGAAGAGGAGGAACTCTGCATCACTCAGGAGGGAGAGTGTCTTCAGTGGTCAGAGGAAGGTGACACCACCAAGTTGCCACTGACTGTTGTCTTTGTGAAGACTGAGGAGGATGAAGAGAAACCACAAGTGGACAACTTCTTAGCTTCACTACCAGATAGTGAGGCTGAAGATGAGGTTGAAGTAACTTTGAGTAGCGATACAGACTGTGACGGTGATATGAGGACTCACACAGACAACAAAACTGACTGCTTTAAAAAGAAGAAATGTAAAACAACTTTGAGCTGTTTAGTTTCTGGTACAAAATGTTCTAAAAAGAGCAGTTTGACTGAAGACTTGAGAACACACACAGGAGAAAAAACCTTAGATTGTTCAGATTGTGGTAAAAGCTTTTGTTACAAGAGCAGTTTGATACAACATCTGAGAACACACACGGGAGAAAGACCATTTGATTGTTCAGTCTGTGGTAAAAGCTTTTCACACAAGAGCAGTTTGACTCAACACATGAGAACACACACAGGCGAAAAACCATATAACTGTGCAGTTTGTGGTGAGGGCTTTTCTTCAAGCACCAGTTTGACTCGACACATGAGAACGCACACAGGAGAAAGACCGTTTGATTGTTCAGTCTGCGGTAAAAGCTTTTCACACAAGGCCAGTTTGACTCATCACATGAGAACACACACAGGCGAAAAACCATATAATTGTACGGTTTGCCGTAAGGGCTTTTCTAAAAACAGCAAGTTGACGCAACACCTGCGAACGCACACAGGAGAAAGACCGTTTGGTTGTTCACTTTGTGGTAAAAGCTTTTCTCACAAGAGTGGTTTGACTCAACACATCAAATCACACGCAGGAGAAAAACAATGCATTTGTCCAGTTTGCAGCAAAAGTATACACAAGAGCAGTTTGGCTAAACACATGAGAACGCACACAGGTGAAAGACCATTTGATTGCTCAGTATGCGGTAAAGGCTTTACCCAACGGTGCCATTTGACTAAACATATGCGTACCCACACAGGAGAAAAACAATTCAATTGTTCAGTTTGTGGTAAAAACTTTACCCAACAGTACCATTTGACACAACACATGAGAACGCACACTGGAGAAAAACCATTCAGTTGTTCAGTTTGCTTTAAAAGCTTTTCTCACAGTGGAAATTTGCCTCAACACATGAGAACGCACACTGGAGAAAAACCTTTCAGTTGCTCATTTTGTAGAAAAAGCTTTTCCAGCAAACTCAATTTGACTCGACACAAAATGAAACACGTAGGATGAAAAGAATACACATCTGTTTGCCGTATATGTTATTCTCAAGGTAGCATGACGTGTTGTAACACGAAAATACACACAGGAGAAAATAAATGTACTCCTCCAATTCATCGCAAACGACACATTTTGACTGGACACATTTGTCATACACCCTGGAGAAAACCCTTTCAGTCGTTCATTTTGCCGTCAAAGACATTCTTGATGAAATGTTCAATGAGAACATACACAGGAGAAAACATGTTTAAATACTTAGTTTGTCTCCCAGAAGACAGATAAGACTAGGGGTGTAATGGTACGTGTATTTGTATTGAACCGTTTCGGTACGAGGGTTTTGTTTTGGTTCAGCGGTGTACCGAACGAGTTTCCACACGAACATATTAAGTAGCAGCCTCCGCTTCCTTCTACCTCTGTTTCTGTCAGTACTCTACACAGCACCCAGCATTGTTCCACCCACACAACCATCTGATTGGTTACAAACAGAGCGGTAACAGCCAATCAGCAGTGCGTATTCAGAGCGCATGTAGTCAGTGCTTAGTGTTTAGCAGGTGAGCATCAGGCAGCGGACTCTCCCCAAATGATAATAAACACCTCCCAGTCAACTACTAGTAACATCACTATGAGCCCGTTGACCTTCTAGAAATATAAAAGGCAGCTCAGCTCGCTTGCAGTTCTGGCTTGAGGTGAAGGCTAACTCGCTTTTAGCGTAATGTTAGCTCATTTTGCAGTGTGTGCGTGCATGTGTGTGTTACGGACAGCAAAGCCCTGTCTGTCTGTTATTTCACTTTACCTTTTTCTGTGTTGAAGCAGAAAAAAAGGACATTATGTTAAATGAAGAGTTTCTGTCTCTGATAGTTGATATAATAATGTAAGTGCATCATTAAGCCTACATGAACTCCATGGTGTTCAGGGATGAATAGTCTCTCCTATTGCTATTGTACCATTTTTTTCCAGCTATAGTTACATTAATCATTAGTAATGCAGCAGCCTAGTTTTGAATGGCAGGGTCCCTGCTATCACAGGTTGATAAAAATATAACATTTATATAATAAAAATCAACTACAGGCTTCCCAAATGCTGTAATAAATTAAGCATGATGAGTTGACTTGAAACTGTTTAATGTTGCACTTTTTATATGTAGAAGAAAAGTTGTGTCCTTTTATTTAATCTGAGCAACAACTTGAGGCAGTTTAATGTTGATTAACGTGGGCAGAATTATTATAGTGTTCTCAATGTTAAAAGGATAAAACTGTTATGATCCGCTGCCCGGATCGTAGTTTGTTTATGTTAGAGTCACATGTATTTTAAGCACCTTGAGTTTCGTTTGTTTCAGTTGCCATGACGGCAGATTATACACACCTGCCTCTGGTTAGTGTTCGGGACGCGCACCTGTTGCCCGGGCGCTAATCAGAGGGCTATTTAGTCTTTGCTCTGGCCTCACTCGGTCTGGCTTCCTAGTTTGTTCTTACACAACTGATGACGACGATTATTTCCTGTTCTTTAGCTGCTAGTTTTCACGCTAGGCTATTTTGGCTTGCTAGCTCCCACGCTAGCCCTTTTGTTTTTGCCTTTTGTGCTACGTGCATGTCTTTTGTTTATTCATCGTATGATTTATATTTTAAATAAATCATATTCCTACCTGCAAGCTGTGTCCGAAGTCGTCTGCATCCTTGGGAGAACAACACCCGCATCACGATGCGACCTCGTCATTACAAAAACCATTGGTAAATAAATAACCAAAAAATTAATGTTTTGTTGTTTTCTTAATGTACCGAAAATGAACCGAACCGTGACCTCTAAACCGAGGTACGTACCGAACCGAAATTTTTGTGTACCGTTACACCCCTAGATAAGACACATATAAATATACACGGAGAAAAACTATTTATTTGCTTAGTTCGTGATAAAACATTTGAACAGAGACTAGGTTCTCGATCCTCTTTTGTTCCAAAGTAGTCGTGGTCTCTCTGCCATGATTAGTGGCAGCAAACACAGAACTCTCTCGATGCTGTTGTTGATGAAAGTAGCGTGAGATTGCATCAATGCGCCAAGATACTAAATTGCTGATAGAGGACTTAAAATAACCGAAATAGTGTATTTATAACAAGTTATAAGTTTGTCTGTCACTATTTGTGTATAAAATGTTGTTTGTGTTTTGTAGATATTTTAACAAGCTAATTGGTGGCATAGTTGACTCCACATTACCCTCATGCTCGGTTTTCAAGCAACAAGTATCACCACCCTCGCCCGTTCCCTCTCGCTATTTGTGTGGAAGAGAGTCCAGCCCCTTTCGAGAGGACCGGTGCCAGACCCTTTGCTGTGCGTTGAATTAGTTTGACTAGATTCAGTGGGAACTTCTCCACCTGGCACTCAAGCTCCTTACCCCCCAGCGAGTTGACGTTCCACGTCCCAAGAGCTAGCTTCTGTAGTCCAGGATCAGACCTCCGAGGACCCTGCCTTTTGAGTATTGAGCCCATTGGAGGGGGGGACCCTCGTTTCCTCTTCATGGGGCCAGGCGCTTGCCATTGAGCCTTACCTCCAAGCCTGGCTCCACAAGGGGGCCTGGGTGACCCGCTTTTGGGCGGGAAAATCTGTCTTTTTCGTAAATGACTTTGAGCTGCTCTTTTTCTGGTCCCTCACCTAAGACATGTGACATGCACACTCCCCTACAACCATCAGGTGGCAGAACAGAGAGCTTTTTCATTCAAAAATGTGTTATGTAAAAACTAATGTAATATGTTCCAATAGGAAAAATGCACATTAAAAGTTATAAATAGCCAATATTTGTCATGTCTTTTACTGGGGTAACAAAATGGCCAAAAATATAATCGAAATATCTGGTATCACCAATCAGTACTTGGCGTATGAAGAGGAGGAGAAGAAAAGGAGGATAGACCGGAACGGGGGTGTCAAACAGGTTTTTTATTGATGGCCATATTGCTATTATGGCTCCCCTCAGAGGGCCACATTAATTTATGTGGCGGACTACGATAAATGACATCGCGGACCAAAATAAATGATGTGGCGGACCAAAATAAATGATGTGGCAGACCACGTTAAATGATGTGGCGGGCTACATCAAATGACGTGGAAGACCACTTTAAATGACATTCAATAATATGACGGGCCAAATTAAATGTTGTAGCAGACTATATTAAATAACATGGCGGACCACATTAAATAATGTGACGGTCAAATGATGTGGCGGACTACTTTAAATAATGTGGATGACCACGTTAAATGATGTGGTGAACCACTTTAAATGATGTGGAAGACTACTTTGAATAATGTGACAACCACATTAAATATTGTGACAGACTATATTAAATGAAGTGGCGGACTACATAAAATGAAGTGGCGGACCAGGTTAATTGACATCACAGACCACGTTAAATGATGTGGCAGACCACTTTAAATGAAAAGGAGGGCCATAGTAAATGATGTGGAAGAAAATGATATGCCAGATCACATTAAGTAATGTGATGGGCCACGATAAATGACGTGGCGCACCACGTGAAATAATGTGACGGGCCACATAAAAAGATGTGGCGGACTACTTTGAATAATGTGACGACCACGTTAAATTATGTGGTGAACCACTTTAAATAATGTGATGAACCAAATTAAATGATATGGCGGACTACTTTAAAATAATGTGACGGGCCACATCAAATGATGTGGCGGACTACTTTGAATAATGTGACGACCACGTTAAATGATGTGGTGAACCACTTTAAATAATGTGACGAACCAAATTAAATGATATGGTGGACTACTTTAAAATAATGTGACGGGCCACATCAAATAATGTGGCGGACTACTTTGAATAATGTGGCGGACTACTTTGAATAATGTGACGACCACGTTAAATGATGTGGCAAACCACATTAAATATTGTGACAGACTATATTAAATGACATGGCGGACCGCATTAAATGAAGTGGCGGACTACATAAAATGAAGTGGCGGACCAGGTTAATTGACATCACAGACCATGTTAAATGATGTGGCAGACCACTTTAAATGAAAAGAAGGGCCATAGTAAATGACATGGCAGGCCACATTAAATGATGTGGAAGAAAATGATATGCCAGATCACATTAAGTAATGTGATGGGCCACAATAAATGACGTGGCGCACCACATGAAATAATGTGAGGGGCCACATAAAAAGATGTGGCGGACTACTTTGAATAATGTGACGACCACGTTAAATTATGTGGTGAACCACTTTAAATAATGTGATGAACCAAATTAAATGATATGGCGGACTACTTTAAAATAATGTGACGGGCCACATCAAATGATGTGGCGGACTACTTTGAATAATGTGACGACCACTTTAAATAATGTGACGAACCAAATTAAATGATATGGCGGACTACTTTAAAATAATGTGACGGGCCACATCAAATGATGTGGCGGACTACTTTGAATAATGTGACGACCACGTTAAATGAAGTGGCAAACCACTTTAAATATTGTGACAGACTATATTAAATGACATGGTGGACCGCATTAAATGATGTGGCGGACTACATAAAATGAAGTGGCGGACCAGGTTAATTGACATCACAGACCACATTAAATTATGTGGCAGACCACTTTAAATGAAAAGGAGGGTCACTTTAAAAATCATGCGGCGGGCCATGGTAAATTATATGGCAGGCCACATTAAAGGTTTTAGAAGACCACATTAAATGATTTGCCGGACCACATTAAGTAATGTGATGGGTCACAATAAATGACGTGGCGCACCACGTGAAATAATGTGACGGGCCACATAAAAAGATGTGGCGAACTACTTTGAATAATGTGACGACCAAGTTAAATTATGTTGTGAACCACTTTAAATAATGTGACGAACCAAATTAAATGATATGACGGACTACTTTAAAATAATGTGACGGGCCACATCAAATGACGTGGCGGACTACCTTGAATAATGTGACGACCACGTTAAATGAGGTGGCAAACCACATTAAATATTGTGACAGACTATATTAAATGACATGGTGGACCGCATTAAATGATGTGGCGGACTACATAAAATGAAGTGGCGGACCAGGTTAATTGACATCACAGACCACGTTAAATTATGTGGCAGACCACTTTAAATGAAAAGGAGGGCCACTTTAAAAATTATGCGGTGGGCCAAAGTAAATGATTTGGCAGGCCACATTAAATGATGTGGAAGACCACGTTAAATGATATGCCAGACCACATTAAGTAATGTGATGGGCCACAATAAATGATGTGGCGCACCACATGAAATAATGTGACGGGCCACATACAATATGTGGCGGACTACTTTGAATAATGTGACGGCCACATTAAATTATGTGGTGAACCACTTTAAATAATGTGACGAACCAAATTAAATGATTATGGCGGACTACTTTAAAATAATGTGACGGGCCACATCAAATGATGTGGTGGACTACCTTGAATAATGTGACGACCACATTAAATGAAGTGGCAAACCACTTTAAATATTGTGACAGACTATATTAAATGACATGGTGGACCGCATTAAATGATGTGGCGGACTACATAAAATGAAGTGGCGGACCAGCTTAATTGACATCACAGACCACATTAAATTATGTGGCAGACCACTTTAAATGAAAAGGAGGGCCACTTTAAAAATGATGCGGTGCGGTGGGCCAAAGTAAATGATTTGGCAGGCCACATTAAATAATGTGGAAGACCACATTAAATGATATGCCGGACCACATTAAGTAATGTGATGGGCCACAATAAATGATGTGGCGCACCACATGAAATAATGTGACGGGCCACATAAAATATGTGGCGGACTACTTTGAATAATGTGACGACCACGTTAAATTATGTGGTGAACCACTTTAAATAATGTGACGAACCAAATTAAATGATATGGCGGACTACTTTAAAATAATGTGATGGGCCACATCAAATGATGTGGCGGACTACCTTGAATAATGTGACGACCACATTAAATGATGTGGGGAACCACTTTAAATGATGTGGGGAACCACTTTATGATGTGGGACACTACTTTGAATAATGTGATGACCACGTTAAATGATGTGGCAAACCACTTTAAATATTGTGACAGACTATATTAAATAACATGGCGGACCGCATTAAATGATGTGGCGGACTACATAAAATGAATTGACATCACAGACCACTTTAAATTATGTGACAGACCACTTTAACTGAAAAGGAGGGCCACTTTAAAAATGATTTGGCGGGCCATAGTAAATGATGTGGCGGACCACATAAAGTAATGTGATGGTCCACAATAAATGAGGTGGCGGATCACATGAAATAATGTGACGGGCCACATAAAAAGATGTGGCGGACTACTTTGAATAATGTGACGACCACATTAAATTATGTGGTAAACCACTTTAAATAATGTGACGGACCAAATTTAATGATATGGCGGACCACTTTAAAATGATGTGATGGGCCATGGTAAATGAAATGGCAGGCCACTTTAAATGATGTGGAAGACCACGTTAAATGATATGCCGGACCACATTAAGTAATGTGATGGGCCACAATAAATGATGTGGTGCACCACAATAAATGATGTGGTGCACCACATGAAATAATGTGACGGGCCACATAAAAAGATGTGGCGGACTACTTTGAATAATGTGACGACCACATTAAATTATGTGACGGACCAAATTAAATTATGTGACGGACCAAATTAAATGATATGGTGGACTACTTTAAAATAATGTGACGGGCCACATCAAATGATGTGGCGGACTACTTTGAATAATGTGACGACCACATTAAATGAAGTGACAAACCAATTTAAATATTGTGACAGACTATATTAAATGACATGGCGGACCGCATTAAATGATGTCTCGGCCTACATAAAATGAAGTGGCGGACCAGGTTAATTGACATCACAGACCACATTTAATTATGTGGCAGACCACTTTAAATGAAAAGGAGGGCCATAGTAAATGACATGGCAGGCCACTTTAAATGATGTGGAAGACCACATTAAATGATGTGCCGGACCACATTAAGTAATGTGATGGGCCACAATTAATGACGTGGCGGACCACATGAAATAATGTGACGGGCCACATAAAAAGATGTGGCGGACTACTTTGAATAATGTGACGACCACTGTAATGATGTGGGGAACCACTTTAAATGATGTGGAAGACTACTTTGAATAATGTGACGACCACGTTAAATGAAGTGGCAAACCACTTTAAATATTGTGACAGACTATATTAAATGACATGGCGGACCGCGTTAAATGATGTGGCGGACCACTTTAAATGAAAAGGAGGGCCACTTTAAAAATGATACGGCGGGCCATGGTAAATGATATGGCAGGCCATTTTAAATGATGTGGAAGACCACGTTAAATGATATGCCGGACCACATTAAGTAATGTGATGGGCCACAATAAATGACATGGCGCACCACATGAAATAATGTGACGGGCCACATAAAAAGATGTGGCGGACTACTTTGAATAATGTGACGACCACGTTAAATTATGTGGTGAACCACTTTAAATAATGTGACGAACCAAATTAAATGATATGGCGGACTACTTTAAAATAATGTAACGGGCCACGTCAAATGATGTGGCGGACTACTTTGAATAATGTGACGACCACGTTAAATGATGTGGGGAACTACTTTAAATGATGTGGAAGACTACTTTGAATAATGTGACGACCACATTAAATGACGTGGCAAACCACTTTAAATATTGTGACAGACTTTATTAAATGACATGGATGTGGCGGACTACATAAAATGAAGTAGCGGACCAGGTTAATTGACATCACATACCACATTAAATTATGTGGCAGACCACTTTAAATGAAAAGGAGGTCCACTTTAAAAATTATGCGACGGGCCATGGTAAATGATATGGCAGGCCACATTAAATGATGTGGAACACCACATTAAATGATATGCCGGACCACATTAAGTAATGTGATGGGCCACATAAAAAGATGTGGCGGACTACTTTGAATAATGTGACGAACCAAATTAAATGATATGGCGGACCACTTTAAAATAATGTGACAGGCTACATCAAATGATGTGGCGGACTACCTTGAATAATGTGACGACCACGTTAAATGATGTGGGGAACCATTTTAAATAATGTGGAAGACTACTTTGAATAATGTGACGGGCCACATAAAAAGATGTGGCGGACTACTTTGAATAATGTGACGAACCAAATTAAATGATATGGTGGACCACTTTAAAATAATGTGACAGGCTACATCAAATGATGTGGCGGACTACTCTGAATAATGTGACGACCACATTAAATGATGTGGGGAACCACTTTAAATGATGTGGAAGACTACTTTGAATAATGTGACGACCACATTAAATGAAGTGGCAAACCACTTTAAATATTGTGACAGACTTTATTAAATGACATGGATGTGGCGGACTACATAAAATGAAGTAGCGGACCAGGTTAATTGACATCACAGACCACATTAAATTATGTGGCAGACCACTTTAAATGAAAAGGAGGGCCACTTTAAAAATTATGCGACGGGCCATAGTAAATGATATGGCAGGCCACGTTAAATGATGTGGAACACCACATTAAATGATATGCCGGACCACATTAAGTAATGTGATGGGCCACATAAAAAGATGTGGCGGACTACTTTGAATAATGTGACGAACCAAATTAAATGATATGGCGGACCACTTTAAAATAATGTGACAGGCTACATCAAATGATGTGGCGGACTACCTTGAATAATGTGACGACCACATTAAATGATGTGGGGAACCATTTTAAATAATGTGGAAGACTACTTTGAATAATGTGACGGGCCATATAAAAAGATGTGGCGGACTACTTTGAATAATGTGACGAACCAAATTAAATGATATGGCGGACCACTTTAAAATAATGTGACAGGCTACATCAAATGATGTGGCGGACTACCTTGAATAATGTGACGACCACATTAAATGATGTGGGGAACCATTTTAAATAATGTGGAAGACTACTTTGAATAATGTGACGACCACATTAAATGAAGTGGCAAACCACATTAAATATTGTGACAGACTATATTAAATGATATGGCGGACCGCTTTAAATGAAGTGGCGGACTACATAAAATGAAGTGGCGGACCAGGTTAATTGACATCACCGACCACATTAAATTTTGTGGCAGACCACTTTAAATGAAAAGGAGGGCCACTTAAAAAATGATGCAGCGGGCCATAGTAAATGATATGGCAGGCCACATTAAATGATATGCCGGACCACATTAAATGATATGCCGAACCACATTAAGTAATGTGATGGGCCACAATAAATGACGTGGCGCACCACATGAAATAATGTGACGGGCCACATAAAAAGATGTGGCGGACTACTTTGAATGATGTGACGACCAAGTTAAATTATGTGGTGAACCACTTTAAATAATGTGACGAACCAAATTAAATGATATCGCGGACGACTTTAAAATAATGTGACGGGCCACATCAAATTATGTGGCGGACTACCTTGAATGATCTGACGACCACATTAAATGATGTGGGGAACCAGTTTAAATGATGTGGAAGACTACTTTGAATAATGTGACGACCACATTAAATGAAGTGGCAAACCACTTTAAATATTGTGACAGACTATATTAAATGACATGGCGGACCGCGTTAAATGAAGTGGCGGACTACATAAAATGAAGTGGCGGACCAGGTTAATTGACATCACAGACCACATTAAATTATGTGGCAGACCACTTTAAATGAAAAGGAGGGCCACTTTAAAAATCATGCGACGGGCCAGAGTAAATGACATGGCAGGCCACATTAAATGATGTGGAAGACCACATTAAATGATATGCCGGACCACGTTAAGTAATGTGATGGGCCACAATAAATGGGGTGGCGCACCACATGAAATAATGTGACGGGCCACATAAAAAGATGTGGCGGACTACTTTGAATAATGTGACGACCACATTAAATTATGTGGTGAACCACTTTAAATAATGTGACGAACCAAATTAAATGATATGGCGGACTACTTTAAAATAATGTGACGGGCCACATCAAATGACGTGGCGGACTACCTTGAATGATCTGACGACGACATTAAATGATGTGGGGAACCACTTTAAATGATGTGGAAGACTACTTTGAATAATGTGACGACCACATTAAATGAAGTGGCAAACCACTTTAAATATTGTGACAGACTATATTAAATGACATGGCGGACCGCATTAAATTATGTGGCGGACTGCATTAAATGATGTGGCGGACTACATAAAATGAAGTGGCGGACCAGGTTAATTGACATTACAGACCACATTAAATTATGTGGCAGACCACTTTAAATGAAAAGGAGGGCCATAGTAAATGACATGGCAGGCCACATTAAATGATGTGGAAGACCACGTTAAATGATGTGCCGGACCACATTAAGTAATGTGATGGGCCACAATAAATGATGTGGCGGACCACATGAAATAATGTGACGGGCCACTTAAAAAGATGTGGCGGACTACCTTGAATAATGTGACGACCACTGTAATGATGTGGGGAACCACTTTAAATGATGTGGAAGACTACTTTGAATAATGTGACGACCACATTAAATGAAGTGGCAAACCACTTTAAATATTGTGACAGACTATATTAAATGACATGGCGGACCGCGTTAAATGATGTGGCGGACCAATTTAAATGAAAAGGAGGGCCAATTGAAAAATGATGCGGCGGGCAAGAGTAAATGATATGGCAGGCCACAATAAATGATGTGGAAGACTACGTTAAATGACATGCCGGACCACATTAAGTAATGTGATGGGCCATGATAAATGAGGTGGCGCACCACATGAAATAATGTGACGGGCCACGTAAAAAGATGTGGCGGACTACTTTGAATAATGTGATGACCACGTTAAATTATGTGGTGAACCAATTTAAATAATGTGACGAACCAAATTAAATGATATGGCGGACGACTTTAAAATAATGTGACGGGCCACATCAAATGATGTGGCGGACTACTTTGAATAATGTGACGACCACTGTAATGATGTGGCAAACCACTTTAAATATTGTGACAGACTATATTAAATGACATAGCGGACCGCGTTAAATTATGTGGCGGACAACATAAAATGAAGTGGCGGACCAGGTCAATTGACATCACAGACCACGTTAAATTATGTGGCAGATCACTTTAAATGAAAAGGAGGGCAATGTTAAAAATGATGCGGCGGGCCAGGGTAAATGACTTGGCAGGCCACTTTAAATGACGTGGAAGACCACATTAAATGATATGCCAGATCACATTAAGTAATGTGATGAGCCACAATAAATGACGTGGCGCACCATATGAAATAATGTGACGGGCCACGTAAAAAGATGTGGCGGACTACTTTGAATAATGTGACGACCACATTAAATTATGTGGTGAACCACTTTAAATAATGTGACGGACCAAATTAAATGATATGGCGGACCACTTTAAAATAATGTGACGGGCCACATCAAATGATGTGGCGGACTACCTTGAATAATGTGACGACCACATTAAATGATGTGGGGAACCACTTTAAATGATGTGGAAGACTACTTTGAATAATGTGACGATCACATTAAATGATGTGACAAACCACTTTAAATATTGTGACAGACTATATTAAATGACATGGCGGACCGCATTAAATTATGTGGCGGACTACATAAAATGAAGTGGCGGACCAGGTTAATTGACATCACAGACCACATTAAATTATGTGGCAGACCAATTTAAATGAAAAGGAGGGCCATAGTAAATGACATGGCAGGCCACCTTAAATGATGTGGAAGACCACATTAAATGATATGCCGGACCACATCAAGTAATGTGATGGGTCAAAATAAATGACGTGGCGCACCACATGAAATAATGTGACGGGCCACATAAAAAGATGTTGCGGACTACTTTGAATAATGTGACGACCACATTAAATTATGTGGTGAACCACTTTAAATAATGTGACGAACCAAATTAAATGATATGGCGGACCACTTTAAAATAATGTGACGGGCCACATCAAATGATGTGGCGGACTACTTTGAATAAAGTGACGACCACGTTAAATGATGTGGGGAACCACTTTAAATGATGTGGAAGACTACTTTGAATAATGTGACGACCACATTAAATGAAGTGGCAAACCACTTTAAATATTGTGACAGACTATATTAAATGAAATGGCGGATCGCATTAAATGATGTGGCGGACTACATAAAATGAAGTGGCGGACCAGGTTAATTGACATCACAGACCACGTTAAATTATGTGGCAGACCACTTTAAATGAAAAGGAGGGACACTTTAAAAATGATGCGGCGGGCCATGGTAAATGATATGGCAGGCCACATTAAATGATGTGGAAGACCACATTAAATGATATGCCGGACCACATTAAGTAATGTGATGGGCCACGATAAATGACGTGGCGCACCACATGAAATAATGTGACGGGCCACGTAAAAAGATGTGGCGGACTACTTTGAATAATGTGACGACCACATTAAATTATGTGGTGAACCACTTTAAATAACGTGACGGACCAAATTAAATGATATGGCGGACTACTTTAAAATAATGTGACGGGCCACATCAAATGATGTGGCGGAAAACCTTGAATGATGTGACGACCACTGTAATGATGTGGGGAACCACTTTAAATGATGTGGAAGACTACGGTACTTTGAATAATGTGACGACCACATTAAATGAAGTGGCAAACCACTTTAAATATTGTGACAGACTATATTAAATGACATGGTGGACCGCATTAAATTATGTGGCGGACTACATAAAATGAAGTGGCGGACCAGGTTAATTGACATCACAGACCACATTAAATTATGTGGCAGACCAATTTAAATGAAAAGGAGGGCCATAGTAAATGACATGGCAGGCCACCTTAAATGATGTGGAAGACCACATTAAATGATATGCCGGACCACATCAAGTAATGTGATGGGTCAAAATAAATGACGTGGCGCACCACATGAAATAATGTGACGGGCCACATAAAAAGATGTTGCGGACTACTTTGAATAATGTGACGACCACATTAAATTATGTGGTGAACCACTTTAAATAATGTGACGAACCAAATTAAATGATATGGCGGACCACTTTCAAATAATGTGACGGGCCACATCAAATGACGTGGCGGACTACCTTGAATAATGTGACGACCACGTTAAATGATGTGGGGAACCACTTTAAATGATGTGGAAGACTACTTTGAATAATGTGATGATCACATTAAATGAAGTGGCAAACCACTTTAAATATTGTGACAGACTATATTAAATGACATGGCGGACCGCCTTAAATTATGTGGCGGACTACATAAAATGAAGTGGCGGACCAAGTTAATTGACATCACAGACCACATGAAATTATGTGGCAGATCACTTTAAATAAAAAGGAGGGCCACTTTAAAAATGATGCGGCGGGCCAGAGTAAATGACATGGCAGGCCACTTTAAATGACGTGGAAGACCACATTAAATGATATGCCAGACCACATTAAGTAATGTGATGGACCACAATAAATGACGTGACGCACCACATGAAATGATGTGACGGGCCACATAAAAAGATGTGGAAGACCACATTAAATGATATGCCAGACCACATTAAGTAATGTGATGGGCCACAATAAATGATGTGGCGCACCACATGAAATAATGTGACGGGCCACATAAAAAGATGTGGCGGAGTACTTTGAATAATGTGACATTAATGGCAGGCCACATTAAATGATGTGGAAGACCACATTAAATGATATGTGGTCGGGGGTGGGGCGGGGGCGTGGTTAGGGGCGTGGTTAAGAGGGGAGGAGTATATTTACAGCCAGAATTCACCAAGTCAAGTATTTCATAGATATATATATATATATCTAAGAAATACTTGACTTTCAGTGAATTCTAGCTATACATATATATATATATATTTATTTCATTATATATATATATATATGTATATATATATATATATAAGAGAAATACTTGAATTTCAGTGTTCATTTGTTTACACATACACACACATAACACTCATCTACTCATTGTTGAGTTAAGGGTTGAATTGTCCATCCTTGTTCTATTCTCTGTCACTATTTTTCTAACCATGCTGAACACCCTCTCTGATGATGCAAGAGTCTGGAATCTTCCATCTCTCCCTAGCATGGCCCAAAACCGGTCAATCTTTGCTTCCTGAGGAAGATCTTCAGTGCCAAGCACTTGGTAGTCCACTACTTCTTCCTGGAGGCTATCCAGGTCCAATCGCAGCTGCGGCTTGGAACTTACAAGCTGTTATGAGAGTAGCGTATGTGTGTGTGTGGCCCTTTAGTAGGTGAGCATGTGAGGTGAGTGACGTCAGTGAGTGTGTGGGCGAGAGAAGAGAGGGAGCGGTAGCGTGAGTGCGGGCGGGACTAGTTTGTTTTGTGTTGGATTGGCTGTGTGCAAGCAATCAATAAAGCAAGATTTGCAACTAATCGCCGAATTCAGGCAGGAAAGGTGCAACAAAGCGTATTTGTTCATCTTACTCGTCGTCGGCGTCGCCATGGCTGTATCTTCCTAGTTCTTCTGCTTTGTCTCCTTGTTGTGTGCGCAGTTGTGCACTGCACTCTCTAAAAGCCGTATATGTTATTGATGTTATAGATGGCAGTATTGTCCTGTTTAAGAGTGTCACAACATTGCTGTTTACGGCAGATGAACTGCTTTACGGTTTGTGTGTTGTTACCGCGCTGGGAGGACGTTAATGAAACTGCCTAACAATAAACCCACATAAGAAACCAAGAACTCGCCCTCCATCATTCTACAGTTATAATGTGATTGGGCAGGCACGCTGTTTATATCGTGGGAAAGCGGACTCAGGTCCGCATGGAGCTGGAGGGGGCGTGGCCTCCAGCTCCGCCTGAATTTCGGGAGATTTTCGGGAGAAAATTTGTCCCGGGAGGTTTTCGGGAGAGGCGCTGAATTTCGGGAGTCTCCCGGAAAATCCGGGAGGGTTGGCAAGTATGTGCTGTTGTAGCGTGTGCCCTTTTCACTTTTATTATTTTTATAGTTTGCAATCTCCACAACGTTGCTCAGGCTGTGGCTTTTAGAGTCCTCAATTTGTGAGTGAGTGAGTGAGTGTCTGGGTTTAAACATACCTCTATACATACTTGCCAACCCTCCCGGATTTCCCGGGAGACTCCCGAAATTCAGCGCCTCTCCCGAAAACCTCCCGGGACAAATTTTCTCCCGAAAATCTCCCGAAATTCAGGCGGACTCAGGTCCTCCACAATATAAAAAAGCATACCTGCCCAATCACGTTATAACTATAGAATGATGGAGGGCAAGTTCTTGGTTTCTTATGTCGGTTTATTGGTGGGCAGTTTCATTAACGTCCTCCCAGCGTGGCAACAACACACAACAACAGCAGTCACATTTTTGTATACCGTAAAGCAATTCGGCTGCCGTAAACAGCAATGTTGTGACATTCTTAAACAGGACAATACTGCCATCTAGTGCATATGTTTGTGTATATATGTAAATAAATGAACACTGAAATTCAAGTATTTATTATATATATATATATATATATATATATATATATATATATATATATATATATATATATATATATATATATATATATATATATATATATATATATATATATATATATATATATATATATACAGAGGTGGGTAGTAACGCGCTACATTTACTCCGTTACATCTACTTGAGTAACTTTTGGGATAAATTGTACTTCTAAGAGTAGTTTTAATGCAACATACTTTTACTTTTACTTGAGTATATTTATAGAGAAGAAACGCTACTTTTACTCCGCTCCTTTTATCTACATTCAGCTCGCTACTCGCTTCTAATTTTTATCGATCTGTTAATGCACGCTTTGTTTGTTTTGGTCTGTCAGACAGACCTTCATAGTGCCTGCGTTTCAACAAATACAGTCACTGGTGACGTTCACTCCGTTCCACCAATCAGATGCAGTCACTGGTGACGTTGGACCAATCAAACAGAGCCAGGCGGTCACATGACCTGACTTAAACAAGTTGAAAAACTTATTGGGGTGGTACCATTTAGTGGTCAATTGTACGAAATATGTACTGTACTGTGCAATCTACTAATAAAAGTTTCAATCAATCAATCAAAAGTGTGAAGGAAAAAAGACACGTTTTTATTTCTACCGTACATCTCGTCAAAAGCCTAAAGACTGACTGCACAGTTCCTGTCTTCACAATAAAAGTGCCGCTCCATCGCGCCTGCGCTTTCAAAACAAGAGTCTCCAAAAGCCAGCGCAAACAAGCTAGCAAGCTACGGAGTTTGCCGCCAATGTATTTCTTGTAAAGTGTATAAAAACGAATATGGAAGCTGGACAAATAAGATGCCAAAAACCAACAACTTTCATGTGGTATTAGACAGAAAGGAGGAACTTTTTTTCTCCTCCATTTGAAAACGTGGACGCTATCAGCACTACTGTCTGATTCCAATCAATGCAAGTCATCAGAATCAGGTAATACACCAACTTATATTCTTGTCTTCATGAAAGAAAGGAATCTATATGTGTTAAACATGCATGTATATTCATTAAAACACCTTTAACATGTAAACAAAAACGGCAAAATAAATAAATATAAATTATATACTGTATATATATATATGTGTATATATATATATAAATGTGTGTGTGTGTATATATATATATATATATATGTGTATGTATATATATATATATATATATATATATATATATATATACACACATATATATATATATATATATATATATATATATATATATATACACACATATATATATATATATATATATATACACACACACATATATATATATATATATATATATATATATATATATATATATATATATATATATATATATGTATATATGTATATGTGTGTGTATGTTACTCATCAGTTACTCAGTACTTGAGTAGTTTTTTCACAACATACTTTTTACTTTTACTCAAGTAAATATTTGGGTGACTACTCCTTACTTTTACTTGAGTAATAAATCTCTAAAGTAACAGTACTCTTACTTGAGTACAATTTCTGGCTACTCTACCCACCTCTGTATATATATATGAAATACTTGACTTGGTGAATTCTAGCTGTAAATATACTCCTCCCCTTTTAGCCACGCCCCCAACCACGCCCCGTCCCACCCCGACCACGCCTACCCTACCCCCTACCCCCACCTCCCGAAATCGGAGGTCTCAAGGTTGGCAAGTATGCCTTTATATTTCCCAGCAATGAACTGTTATGTCACAGTAAAATAATGAACTCAGTCCAATATCAAGAAATCACAGTAAATTCAATCTAATCGACCAATCTGATAGAAAGAAGTCATTAGTGAAGCGTGTGAAGACTAAAGACAGACAAGTGAGGAAGGTTCACCGTGTTCAGACCGGAAGTTATAGTTTCCCATCATGCATTGTAACTTCCACAGACGATGTCCGAATGAAACACACACATATTGTCACATTCCTGTCAAGGAAACATGAAGGACACAATAAACATTACAAAAACAACAATTATCAACAGAAAAATAATAATAAGAAAAAAATAAAATAAAAAGTGTTTGGACCGGAAGTAGTTGAATTTCGGCGCATGCGCAACCAAATCGAGCAGCTCAGCGACATTGGTGGCGAGGAAGATGGCGGACTGAGGTTTCCCGAAAAAGATTCCAAATTTACCACCTAAAAGCGATTTAGATTCTCAAACATTTATTTTTTTCTTAAGCCCACAAAACAAGGGTTGGAGCGATGGAGTGTTTTTTAAAGTGAAGATTGAAGACGTGATAGAAGATGGACGACTACTGCTATGCTAAGATGGCGACGTCCGCTAAAAGAGAACATGAAAGAGAATCAACTTCCAGCAAATCACCAACGGAGATAAAGACGAAAGATGAAGGTGAGTGACTTGAAGTTTTGTCATTTGAAAACTATTTCAAGCCCTTAAAGTGTAAATGAGCCAACCTTGTTGAAGAATGTAAAGAAAGAGCCGCCATGATTGTTAGCTTGAAGAAGGCAGTGGAGTTCACATCAGAGGAGATGAAAGAATGCAAAAGTTGTATCCGTTTTTACAAATCAAAATATATTATTGGATCGTTGAGTATTAGACCGTAAATGTGTATTTTCAGAAAAAAACATTGCAAAAAGCCAAACCTTCCATTGTTCAGATGTAGACTGACTTCCTTGACAAGTTAGGACTCACTACAGTCCTACCTCGCTTTTTATTCCTAACACTTTATTTACTACAATTAGTGATGTGGCGTGTGGACAAAATGTATATCACAATAAATATGAGCATGTTCTGTGCAATCCGAAAAATATTCGCAGCGCTTCACAGTTTCCACATGTTGTTATGTTACAGCTTTATTCCACAATGGAATACATTCATTTTTATCCTCAAAATTCTACACACAATACCGCAAAATGACAATGTGAAAAGTGTTTTATTTGTTTTAATGTACAAGTTGGATGGGAAGCGATGGTTTTCATCCAGGATGTCTTTGTGCCAAATTAACAACATTTTAATTCCTAATTCATAAGGCGTGATTAAATAAGGCTGTAACATAACAACATGCGGAAAAAGCAGGTATTCCTCATAAAACATGTTTGGGACAGTTTTTTTTCATTTTTATTTTTTCATTAATTTCAAGAAATTGCAGTTTTTTTGTATCACTGCCCCACTCTTCCTCAAGTGGAGTCAACAATGACCCCAAGCAGTTCCTATGAAATCTTCTATAAACCTTTAATTTAATTTTTTTTAATGCTTTTTTATTCTTTTTTTAAAAATGTTTATTAAATCAACATAAAAAAACACAAGATACACTTACCATTAGTGCACCAACCCAAAAAACTTCTCTCCCCCATCCACACTCATTTAAACAAAAGGGGCTGTCTCTTCCCGTTATTAAAACTTCTGGTTCCTACAATATAGAACAATATAGTCTAGGGATGTCCTGATCCAGGTTTTTGCACTTCCGATCCGATCCGATACGATATTGTTTTTGCATTTCCGATCCGATACTGATACTGACCGATACCGATACTGACCGATACTGGCCTATCCGAGCATGTATTAAAGTTTAAAGTTATTTAGCCTACTTAGTTGTCAGAATCATGTTGAAAAGGGTTTTAGTACTCTTGATAACAACTAGCCAGCTGAATTAGGGGAGTTTGAATAATACACAATGGTTGATAACAAGAAACTGACCTGTTTATTCAAGGATAAACACAAAATAGACAAAATTATACATGACAAACAGAAATGGCATCATTGAACTAGGGCTGGGCGATATGGCCTTTTTTTAATATTGCCATATTTTAAGGCCATATTGCGATACACAATATATATCTCGATATTTTGCCTTAGCCTTGAATGAACACTTGATGCATATAATCACAGCAGTATGATGATTCTATGTGTTTTGATTGATTGATTGAGACTTTTATTAGTAGGTTGCACAGTGAAGTACATATTCCGTACAATTGACCACTAAATGGTAACACCCGAATACGTTTTTCAACTTGTTTAAGTCGGGGTCCACTTAAATTGATTCATGATACAGATATATACTATCAGATATATACTATCATCATAATACAGTCATCACACAAGATAAGCACATTGAATTATTTACATTATTTATAATCCAGGGTGTGGAGGGGGGCGCCGGATGTAAGTGTCAAAAAGACAGCCAAAAGAGTTTGATATGAGAATAAATCTAAAGTTAATATATAGGGTAGAAATGCACCCATTTGCAGGAAATGTAGTCTTGATTTTCAAAATTTTCTTTCAAGGCTTGCATGTCTACATTAAAACATTCTTCTTCATACTGCATTAATATATGCTACTTTTAATCTTTCATGCAGAGAAGGAAATCACAACTAAAAAAATCACTATTTTTTTCATACGGTGTTGATCTGGAAATTTTTGCCTCGGCATTTTGATGGTGTGGACGGGTGGCACCAAATAGAGATAAGCGTCTCGACAGACGTTATAATATTTGAACAATGATGACGAAAACTGTTTTCTCTGTCGTGTCCGTGTGTCGAAAATTGTTATGCGCTTATTTTGTTATTTGATTTTGTGCGTGGCATATAATTGCTAAGCGCAGAGGACGCTTAAACAGTGCGCAATTGCACAGGCGCGCACCTTAGAGAGAACGTTGGTCACACGGCTGCGCTAGCATCACAGCTAACGTTAGCCATGCTGCTACCTCTCTGCTTGGGGAGGACGTATACGTATGTGACGTATGACGTGACGTATGCCGTGACAGTATGTGACGTGTGTAAGAAGGTGCGCTTGCTGTCTGTGAGGGGGGAGCCAAAGGAAAGAGTGAGAAGAGCCTGTCGTGTAATGCCAGCAGCTAAAAGCAACTGCGTGAGAATCCACAGACGTGTGGATGTGTTGAAGGTGTGCTGGAAAATGCGGAACGGAAATTAGGAACCAGCAGAAAAGTGGAATGTATTATTTAAATTGGTGCTTTGGAAAACTGGATCTGGATCGGCATTTTCCCATGCCTTGCCAATACGCAATTTTTGGCTAATATCGGCAGCCGATCCGATCCAAATATCGGATCGGGACATCCCTAATATAGTCTGCAAGGAACACAGTCCTTAAAGCACACATGATTGTGTGTGCTGCTGGTCCACTAACATTTTCTTTTATTACTATTTTTATGTAATTGTTTTTATATTGTTTTACTTTCTTTTTTATTCAAGAAAAAGTTTATTTATTTATTTATTTTATTTTATTAAAAAAAAAGGACCTTATCTTCACCAGACCATTTTGTCAATTAAATTAAATTGTTTAAAGGGTTCTTAAAACCAGGTCCAGTTCAGATTATGTCCAGGTCGGGCTCAGCAACACACACCTTCATTCATGTACACAGAAAACCAGGGAACACAACAGATTGCATACGATCCTCAAACAAAATTACATTTTCAAAATAAGCACCCATGTTGACGGTCCCTGACACAAGGCTGAAGCTTAGAGGTGACAGAGCTTTCGCCGTTGCTGCTCCCAAGCTCTGGAACGACATACCTCTGAGTGTTAGACAAGCCTCCTCTCTTCCTGTTTTTAAATCTCTCTTAAAAACATACTTTTATTCCATGGCTTTTAACACTGAGTGATGTCCATCCTGCAATGGCGCCCCATAATACACCTGCTGTGAACCTGTTTTATTTTAATTTTATTTTTTTTTATGTTTTTATTTATTCTATTTTATTTATTTATTTTTTATCGTATTCTGTTTGTATTGTGTTGTGTTTGCTCGGTACTCGTATTATCTTTTAACCTGCCCATGTACAGCACTTTGGCTACCCCTGTGGTAAATTTTAAATGTGCTTTATAAATCACGTCCAAGTCGGACTCAGCAACACACACCTTCATTTACCGTATTTTCCGCACTATTAGCCGCACCTAAAAACCACAAATTTACTCAAAAGCTGACAGTGCAGCTTTTAACCCGGTGCGCTTTATATATGGATTAATATTAAGATTCATTTTCATAAAGTTTAGGTCTCGCAACTACGGTAAACAGCCGCCATCTTTTTTCCCCGTAGAAGAGGAAGTGCTTCTTCTTCTACGCAAGCAACCGCCAAGGTAAGCACCCGCCCCCATAGAACAGGAAGCGCTTCTTCTTCTACTGTAAGCAACCACCCTTCCGCGTAGAAGAAGAAAAAGCGCGCGGATATTACCGTACGTTTCATTTCCTTTGTGTGTTTACATCTGTAAAGACCACAAAATGGCTCCTACTAAGCGACAGGGATCCGGTTCATGAAAAGACGCAATCTCTCCATCCGCACACGGATTACTATTTCACAGCAACTGCTTAAAGACTTTCAAGAAAAGCTGGCTACTTTCCGTGCATATTGTAAAAACAAGATAGCTGAAAAAAAGATCCGGCCAGAGAACATTATCAACATGGACGAGGTTCCACTGACTTTTGATATTCCTGTGAACCGCACTGTGGATACAACGGGAGCACGTACGGTGAATATTCGCACCACAGGGAATGAGAAGACATCCTTCACTGTGGTTCTAGCTTGCCATGCTAATGGCCAGAAACTTCCACCCATGGTGATATTCAAAAGGAAGACCTTGCCAAAAGAGACCTTTCCAGCCGGCGTCATCATAAAAGCTAACTCGAAGGGATGGATGAAGAAAAGATGAGCGAGTGGTTAAGGTAAGTTTAAGTTTACGCGAAGAGGCCGGGTGGCTTTTTTCACGCAGCTCCGTCCATGTTGATATACGATTCCATGCGCGCCCACATCACGCTGGTTTTAATATATTATTAAAGTTTGACTGACCTATTTGACTGTTTTTTTGACATTCCTTTAGCGCAGTTAGATGCGGCTTACAACACGGGGCGGCTTATAGGTGGACAAAGTTTTGAAATATGCCGTTCATTGAAGGCGCGGCTTATAACCCAGGGCGCCTTATGGTGCGGAAAATACGGTATGTACACTTAAATTAGGGAACACAACAACAGATTGCATATCATATATAAACAAAATTACATTTTCAAAATGAGGAACATTGAGGACTTCCCATCTTTTTTTTATGTTTTTTGGCATCATTATCGTTTTCAACCATATAACTTTTTAAAGTTAAAAAATACTGAATAAATGTTTTAAAGAAAGTAATACTAAGTAAATATCTGTTTTTGGCCTTAAAAATAAACCTTTTATGAGTACTATAATTAAATTGACTAAATCATGACTGTCAATGAACTCTCCTAAAATAACAGAAAGCACATCAAGCTTCATAAACAAACCAATTTTTTCAACTTCCACCCAAAAGGAAGACACAATATGACAATACCAAAACAAATGCAGGGTGGATTCAGACTCCTGACAACAAAATTGGCAATCATCTGACTCTGTCATATTCCATAGTTTTAACATTTTTCCCGTGGGTAAGAAGTTATAAATAATTTTAATTTGAAAATAATGATTTTGCACATGGATAGTAGTTTTGTAGATTAATTTGAATATGGCATCCCACGGCAACGAGCAGCCATTTTCCATATGTGTCATATGGGGCAGCCTTCAAAGATTTCTTCATTAAATAAAAATTATATATTTTTCTTTTTATTTTAGTTCCTTTTTGCCAACTAGAATTTCTTATTAGAGGTTTAAACTAATAATTTAGTAGTTCCATAATTATTTTTGTTTCCATTTTTTCCCAATGACTCCAGTTAGTTGATGAAATTAAAAGCTTGAGCAAGCATCCCCATACATAGTTCTAAATTCATCATACTTCATAATTTTACCATTCTCATTGATAATATCATTGACAAAAATGATTCCTCTTTCAAACATATTTTTCCAAAAGAAAGGCTTTCCATCTATTACAGGGGTCGGCAACCCAAAATGTTGAAAGAGCCATATTGGACCAAAAATTCAAAAAAAAAATCTGTCTGGAGCCGCAAAAAAATTAAAAGCCATATTACATACAGATAGTGTGTCATGAGATATACATTGAATTAAGAGGACTTAAAGGAAACTAAATGACCTCAAATATAGCTACAAATGAGGCATTATGATGCAATATGTACATGTAACTAGCCTAAATAGCATGTTAGCATCAATTAGCTTGCAGTCATGCAGTGACCAAATATGTCTGATTAGCACTCCAACAAATCAATAACATCAACAAAACTCACCTTTCATGCACAACCTTAAAAGTTTGGTGGACAAAATGAGACAGAAAAAGAAGTGGCATAAAACACGTCCTAGAAAGTTATACATGTAAACAAACGGTGAGTTCAAGGACCGCCAAAATTAGTAGGACAAAACGGCGCTCGCCAAATACTGGAATCAGTGAAGCATGTTTAATATAAACAGTGTGCTTTATAACAATTAGGGAGGTTTGTGTCATGTTTGTCCTCCTACAGAAACCATATTAAAACAAAAAATATATTTTTTCCCCTCATCTTTTTCCATTTTTCATACATTTCTGAAAAAGCTCCAGAGAGCCACTAGGGCGGCGCTAAAGAGCCGCATGCGGCTCTAGAGCCGCGGGTTGCCGACCCCTGATCTATTACAATATTGGAGTTCTTTCATATTATCTGCTGCAAAATGTCATCTCTTTTTTCTGGCACATCAAATTGAAAACACCACCATGAGTGGATTGTTTCCTTTATGAACACGCCATGTTTCCCAGCAGACTCTCGACATAAGGAAAATGGGAGGGGATCACTTGTACAAACCCCGTTTCCATATGAGTTGGGAAATTGTGTTAGATGTAAATATAAACGGAATACAATGATTTGCAAATCATTTTCAACCCACATTCAATTGAATGCACTACAAAGACAACATATTTGATGTTCAAACTCATAAACTTTATTTTTTTTTGCAAATAATAATTAACTTAGAATTTCATGGCTGCAACACGTGCCAAAGTAGTTGGGAAAGGGCATGTTCACCACTGTGTTACATGGCCTTTCCTTTTAACAACACTCAGTAAACGTTTGGGAACTGAGGAGACACATTTTTTAATCTTCTCAGGTGGAATTCTTTCCCATTCTTGCTTGATGTACAGCTTAAGTTGTTCAACAGTCCGGGGGTCTCCGTTGTGGTATTTTAGGCTTCATAATGCGCCACACATTTTCAATGGGAGACAGGTCTGGACTACAGGCAGGCCAGTCTAGTACCCGCACTCTTTTACTATGAAGCCACGTTGATGTAACACGTGGCTTGGCATTGTCTTGCTGAAATAAGCAGGGGCGTCCATGGTAACGTTGCTTGGATGGCAACATATGTTGCTCCAAAACCTGTATGTACCTTTCAGTATTAATGGTGCCTTCACAGATGTGTAAGTTACCCATGTCTTGGGCACTAATACACCCCCATACCATCACACATGCTGCCTTTTCAACTTTGCGCCTATAACAATCCGGATGGTTCTTTTCCCCTTTGGTCCGGAGGACACGACGTCCACAGTTTCCAAAAAAAATTTGAAATGTGGACTCGTCAGACCACAGAACACTTTTCCACTTTGTATCAGTCCATTTTAGATGAGCTCAGGCCCAGCGAAGCCGACGGCGTTTCTGGGTGTTGTTGATAAACGGTTTTCGCCTTGCATAGGAGAGTTTTAACTTGCACTTACAGATGTAGCGACCAACTGAAGTTACTGACAGTGGGTCTCTGAAGTGTTCCTGAGCCCATGTGGTGATATCCTTTACACACTGATGTCGCTTGCTGATGTAAAACAGCCTGAGGGATCAAAGGTCACGGGCTTAGCTGCTTGCGTGCAGTGATTTCTCCAGATTCTCTGAACCCTTTGATGATATTACGGAGCGTAGATGGTGAAATCCCTAAATTCCTTGCAATAGCTGGTTGAGAAAGGTTTTTCTTAAACTGTTCAACTATTTGCTCACGCGTTTGTTGACAAAGTGGTGACCCTCGCCCCATCCTTGTTTGTGAATGACTGAGCATTTCATGGAATCTACTTTTATACCCAATCATGGCACCCACCTGTTCCCAATTTGCCTGTTCACCTGTGGGATGTTCCAAATAAGTGTTTGATGAGCATTCCTCAACTTTATCAGTATTTATTGCCACCTTTCCCAACTTCTTTGTCACGTGTTGCTGGCATCAAATTCTAAAGTTAATGATTATTTGCAAAAAAAAAAATGTTTATCAGTTTGAACATCAAATATGTTGTCTTTGTAGCATATTCAAATGAATATGGGTTGAAAATGATTTGCAAATCATTGTATTTCGTTTATATTTACATCTTACACAATTTCCCCAACTCATATGGAAACAGGGTTTGTAAAAACGGATACAATTACAGTACATGTTTTTGTGTTTAAAAAAAACAGTGTTTAAATACATCTTTGGAACAATTGATGCTTTTAAAGACAGACACATAGCTTCAAGGTTGAGAAGTTTCATATTCATATTCATTGTACAAAACCTTTCTTTTAATCTTTTCTGGTTTGCCGTCCCAGACAAAATCGAAGACCCTCTTAAAAAAAGTTTTGTGATGGAGCTGGTAATGACAAAAACAAATACATACATTGAGTAATAACGAGTTGACAATAGATATTTTACCATACAGGGTTAAGGATTTCCATAATTGCATACTTTTATCCAGCTATCTTAGTCGATTATCATAATTTACTGAGCCTAGATCTTCCAGATTCTCTGGGACAACAACACCAAGTATATTAACTAGTCCATCTGTCCACAAAACAGGCACTTTGCATTCCATTCGAAAGGATTTTCCCTTTAGATTTCCGATCTTTAATATTTTACATTTATCATAATTAACCTTTAATTATTAACCTTTCATTCTTAACCTTTCATTCTTAACCTTTCATTCTTAACCTTTAATTCTTAACTTTTCATTCTTAACCTTCAATTATTAACTTTTCATTCTTAACCTTTCATTCTTAGCAACTTTGACTGACCCACTTACACATCTGTTGTCATCTCTCAAATGTGATGCAACTTTGACTGTCAATACTGTCCCATTTACACATCTGATATCATCTCTCACATCTGATGCAACTTTGCCTGTCAATACTGTCCCACTTCCACACCTAATGTCCTCTCTCACATGTGATACACCTTTGACTGTCAATATTGTCCCACTTACACATCTGATGTCATCTCTCAAATTTGATACACCTTTGACTGTCAATACTGTCTCACTTCCACACCTGATGTCCTCTCTCACATATGATGCACCTTTGACTGTGAATACTGTACCACTTCCACACCTGATGTCCTCTCTCACATATAATGCAACTTTGACTGTCAATACTGTCCCACTTACATATCTAACGTCATCTTTCATATATGATGCAGCTTTGACTGTCAATACTGACAAAAAAATGTTGTCAACAAAATTAACACTAATTCAGAGTTTACTACACATTTGACGATACAACACAAATGTACAGGTTAAACATAAGCAACCTGTATAATGCACCTGTTATGGTTTTTACATCTGTGGATTCAGTCATACGAATATAAAATGTTGACAGTCTCCAGTATATCAGATATTTCCTCTTCCTGGGTGGTGTGACTGCTGATATCAGAAGCGTAAGTGGGACAGTATTGACAGTCAAAGTTGCATCAGATGTGAGCGATAACATCAGATGTGTAAGTAGGACAGTATTGACAGTCAAAGTTGCATCAGATGTATAAGTGGGACAGTATTGACAGTCAAAGTTGCATCAGATGTGAGAGATAACATCAGATGTGTAAGTGGGGCAGTATTGACAGTCAAAGTTGCATCAGATGTGAGAGATGACATCAGATGTCTAAGTGGGACAGTATTGACAGTCAAAGTTGCATAAGATGTGAGCGATAACATCAGATGTGTAAGTAGGACAGTATTGACAGTCAAAGTTGCATCAGATGTATAAGTGGGACAGTATTGACAGTCAAAGTTGCATCAGATGTGAGAGATGACATCAAATGTGTAAGTGGAACAGTATTGACAGTCAAAGTTGCATCAGATGTTAGAGATGACATCAGATGTGTAAGTGGGACAGTATTGACAGTCAAAGTTGCATCAGATGTGAGAGATCACATCAGATGTGTAAGTGGGACAGTATTGACAGTCAAAGTGGCATCAGATGTGAGAGATGACATCAAATGTGTAAGTGGGACAGTATTGACAGTCAAAGTTGCATCAGATGTATACGTGAGACAGTATTGACAGTCAAAGTTGCATCAGATGTGAGTGATAACATCAGATGTGTAAGTAGGACAGTATTGACAGTCAAAGTTGCATCAGATGTATAAGTGGGACAGTATTGACAGTCAAAGTTGCATCAGATGTGAGAGATGACATCAGATGTGTAAGTGGGACAGTATTGACAGTCAAAGTGGCATCAGATGTGAGAGATGACATCAGATCTGTAAGTGGGACAGTATTGACATTCAAAGTTGCATCAGATGTGAGAGATGACAATAGATTGTAAGTGGGACAATATTGACAGTCAAAGTTGCATCAGATGTGAGAGATGACATCAGATCTGTAAGTGGGACAGTATTGACAGTCAAAGTTGCATCAGATGTGAGAGATGACATCAGATGTGTAAGTGGGACAGTATTGACAGTCAAAGTGGCATCAGATGTGAGAGATGACATCAGATCTGTAAGTGGGACAGTATTGACATTCAAAGTTGCATCAGATGTGAGAGATGACAATAGATGTGTAAGTGGGACAATATTGACAGTCAAAGTTGCATCAGATGTGAGAGATGACATCAGATCTGTAAGTGGGACAGTATTGACAGTCAAAGTGGCATCAGATGTGAGAGATGACAATAGATGTGTAAGTGGGACAGTATTGACAGTCAAAGTTGCATCAGATGTGAGATGACATCAGGTGTAAGTGGGACAGTATTGACAGTCAAAGTTGCATCAGATGTGAGAGATGACATCAGATGTGTACGTGGGACAATATTGACAGTCAAAGTTGCATCAGATGTGAGAGATGACATCAGATGTCTAAGTGGGACAGTATTGACAGTCAAAGTGGCATCAGATGTGAGAGATGACATCAGATGTGTAAGTGGGACACTATTGACAGTCAAAGTTGCATCACATGTGAGAGATGACAGTAGATGTGTAAGTGGGACAATTTTGACAGTCAAAGTTGCATCAGATGTGAGAGATGACATCAAATGTGTAAGTGGGACAGTATTGACAGTCAAAGTTGCATCACATGTGAGAGATGACATCAGGTGTAAGTGGGACAGTCAGAGTTGCTTTGAATGAAAGATTCCTAGAAGATTCCATAGGAACTGCTTGGGGTAAAAGAGTCATCTGTATGACTTCTATAGACAACAAGTCCTATTGGCCACGCCCTACTGCCACAAGTATATTGCAAGCTGGGGGAAACCGTAGACAAACCCATACAGGACCCCGGTCCATAGAGGCGGATTGTTCCACACAGGATTACATTGTGTACTGTTGCATCTCTACTATTTACTACTATCTTGTAACAGATATTTTTGCCATGTTGGATCAAGTTAATGTACGCTAACAGCTGATCACCATGATCAACCTGAAATGAATCAAAATCATACAACCGCCTATGAACCATCCCTATGAACAACACAAATATTACGCATCGTAATTTAACACATTGAACTTGTTTGTGTTCCTCAGACGTCCAGCAGCCGATTGGTCATCCAGTAGAATTCCCACCTCAGCTGCAGGGAGGAAGTTCCACTTTGAAGCAGGAGACTCCACAACCACCCTGCATTAAAAAGGAAGAGGAGGAACTCTGCACCACTCAGGAGGGAGAGTGTCTTCTAGGACGAGAGGAAGGGGATACCACCAAGTTGCCACTGAGTATTCTCTCTGTGAAGACGGAAGATGATGAAGAGAAACCACAAGTGAACAACCTCTTAGCTCCACTATCAGATAGTGAGGCTGAAGACGAGGTTGAAGAACCTTTGAGTAGCGATAAAGACTGTGAAGGTGATATGAGGACTCACACTGACAACAAAACTGACTGCTTTAAAAATAAGACATGTAAAACAACTTTGAGCTGCTCAGTTTCTGGTACAAAATGTTCTAAAAAGAGCAGTTTGACTGAAGACATGAGAACACACACAGGAGAAAAAACTTTAGATTGTTCAGATTGTGGTAAAAGCTTTTGTTACAAGAGCAGTCTGACACAACATCTGAGAACACACACGGGAGAAAGACCATTTGATTGTTCAGTCTGCGGTAAAAGCTTTTCTACAAACCCCAGTTTGACTCGACACATGAGAACGCACACAGGAGAAAGACCATTTGATTGTTCGGTCTGCGGTCAAAGCTTTTCACACACGACCAGTTTGACTTACCACATGAGAACACACACAGGCGAAAAACCATATAATTGTACGGTTTGCCATAAGGGCTTTTCTAGAAACAAGTTGACTCAACACATGAGAACGCACACAGGAGAAAGACCGTTTAATTGTTCACTTTGTGGTCAAAGCTTTTCTCTCAAGACTGCTTTGACTCAACACATCAAATCACACGCAGGAGAAAAACAAGGCATTTGTCCAGTTTGCAGCAAAAGTATACACAAGAGCAGTTTGGCTAAACACATGAGGACGCACACAGGTGAAAGACCATTTGATTGCTCAGTATGCGGTAAAGGCTTTACGCAACGGTGCCATTTGACTCAACATATGAGTACCCACACAGGAGAAAAACAATTCAATTGTTCAGTTTGTAGTAAAAACTTTACCCAACGGTACCATTTGACACAACACATGAGAACACACACTGGAGAAAAACCATTTAGTTGTTCAGTTTGCTGTAAAAGCTTTTCTCACAGTGGAAGTTTGCCTCAACACATGAGAACGCACACTGGAGAAAAACCCTTCAGTTGCTCAATTTGTAGAAAAGGCTTTTCCAGCAGACTCAATTTGACTCGACACAAAATGAAACACGTGGGATAAAAAGAACACACATCTGTTTACAGTATACGTTATTCTCAAGGTAGCATGACGTGTTGCAAATGTACTCCTCCAATTCATAGCGAATGCTTTTTACCGACACATTTTGACTGAACACATTTGTCATACACGCTGGAGAAAACCCTTTCAGTCGTTCATTTCTTCGTCAAAGACATTCTTGATGAAATGTCCAAGGAGAAGATACACAGGAGAAAGCATGTTTAAATACTTAGTTTGTCTCCCAGAAGACAGATAAGACACATAAAAACATACACAGAGAATTTTTTTTTATTTGCTTAGTTTGTGGTAAAACATTTGAACAGAGACTAGGTTCTAGATCCTCTTTTGTTCCAAAGTAGTCGTGGTCTCTCTGCCATGATTAGTGGCAGCAAACACAGAACTCTCTCGATGCTGTTGTTGATGAAAGTAGCGTGAGATTGCATCAATGCGCCCAGATGCTAAATTGCTGATAGAGGACTTAAAATAAGCAAAATAGTGTATTTATAACAAGTTATAATTTAGTGTGTCACTATTTGTGTATAAAATGTTGTTTGTGTTTTTTAGATATTTTAAAATGCTTATTGGTGGCATAGTTGACTCCCCATTACCCTCATGCTCGGTTTTCAAGCAACAAGTATCGCCACCCTCGCCCGTTCCCTCTCGCTATTTGTGTGGAAGAGAGTCCAGCCCCTCTCGAAAGGACCGGTTCCAGACCCCTTGCTGTGTGTTGAATTAGGTTTGACTAGATTCAGTTGGAACTTCTCCACCTGGCACTCAAGCTCCTTTCCCCCCCACCGAGTTGACGTTCCACGTCCCAAGAGCTAGCTTCTGTAGTCCAGGATCAGACCTCCGAGGACCCTGCCTTTTGAGTAGTGAGCCCATTGGAGGGGGGGGACCCTCGTTTCCTCTTCATGGGGCCAGGCGCTTGCCATTGAGCCTTACCTCCAAGCCTGGCTCCACAGGGGGACCTGAGTGACCCGCTTTTGGGCGGGAAAATCTGTCTTTTTCGTAAATGACTTTGAGCCGCTCTTTTTCTGGTCCCTCACCTAAGACATGTGACATGCACACTCCCCTACAACCATCAGGTGGCAGAAGAGAGAGCTTTTCCATTCAAAAATGTGTTATGTAAAAACTAATGTAATGTGTTCCAATAGGAAAAATGCACATTAAAAGTTATAAATAGCCAATATTTGTCATGTCTTTTACTGGGGTAACAAAATGGCCAAAAATATAATCGAAATATCTGGTATCACCAATCAGTACTTGGCGTATGAAGAGGAGGAGAAGAAAAGGAGGATAGACCGGAACGGGGGTGTCAAACTGTTTTTTTTTTTAATTGAGGGCCACATTGCTATTATGACTCCCCTCAGAGGGCCACATTAATTGATGTGGCGGACTACGATAAATGACGTCCCAGACCACATTAAATGATGTGACGGACCACATTAAATGATGTGGAAGACCACATTCAATAATGTGACGGGCGAAATTAAATGTTGTGGCAGACTATATTAAATAACATGGCGGACCACTTTAAATAATGTGACGGGCCACATCAAATGATGTGGCGGACTACTTTAAATAATGTGGATCCATCCATCCATCTTTTTCCGCTTATCCGAGGTCGGGTTGCGGGGGCAGCAACCTAAGCAGAGAAGCCCAGACTTCCCTCTCCCCAGCCACTTCGTCCAGCTCCTCCCGGGGGATCCCGAGGCGTTCCCAGGCCAGCCGGGAGACATAGTCTTCCCAACGTGTCCTGGGTCTTCCCCGTGGCCTCCTACCGGTCGGACGTGCCCTAAACACCTCCCTAGGGAGCCGTTTGGGTGGCATCCTGACCAGATGCCAGAACCACCTCATCTGGCTCCTCTCCATGTGGAGGAGCAGCGGCTTTACTTTGAGCTCCTCCCGGATGGCAGAGCATCTCACCCTATCTCTAAGGGAGAGACCCGCCACCCGGCGGAGGAAACTCATTTCGGCCGCTTGTACCCGTGATCTTGTCCTTTCGGTCATAACCCAAAGCTCATGACCGTAGGTGAGGATGGGAACGTAGATCGACCGGTAAATTGAGAGCTTTGCCTTCCGGCTCAGCTCCTTCTTAACCACAACGGATCGATGTGGATGACCACATTAAATGATTTGGTGAATGATGTGACGGACTAAATAATTGAAGTGGCAGACCACTTTAAATATGGTGACAGACTATATTAAAGGACATGACGGACCTCCCATGTGATTTGTGACTTGTAACATTAGAAATGCTGTCATTTGGATTCATTTTGTTTTCCAAATCCTCAATATTTTCCAGGGTTGGCGTTTTTATTCAAATGCTCAATAAATTCATGTGCATTGATCAATTTGGCTTTGTACCATATGTCGGGTTTGATTTGGTCCTCTGTAGGTAGAATTGGTAGGAGGGATTGGTGTGCACTTGCAGCTTCCTTTACAACTTTGATATATTTGGTGAAAGACGATTGCACTTCCCGGTAGGGTCTATTCAGGTGTACTGGAGAGGAGGCTACGCCGGATAGTCGAACCTCGGATTCAGGAGGAACAGTGTGGTTTTCGTCCTGGTCGTGGAACTGTGGACCAGCTCTATACTCTCGGCAGGGTCCTTGAGGGTGCATGGGAGTTTTCCCAACCAGACCACAGACTTGGAGAAGGCATTCGACCGTGTACCCCGGGAAGTCCTGTGGGGAGTGCTCAGAGAGTGTGGGGTAACGGACTGTCTTATTGTGGCAGTTCGCTCCCTGTACGATCAGTGTCAGAGCTTGGTCCGCATTGCCGGCAGTAAGTCGGACACGTTTCCAGTGAGGGTTGGACTCCGCCAAGGCTGCCCTTTGTCACCGATTCTGTTCATAACCTTTATGGACAGAATTTCTAGGCGCAGTCAGGGCGTTGAGGGGATCTGGTTTGGGGGCTGCAGGATTAGGTCTCTGCTATTTGCAGATGATGTGGTCCTGATGGCTTCCTCTGGCCAAGATCTTCAGCTCTCACTGGATCGGTTCGCAGCCGAGTGTGAAGCGACTGGGATGGGAATCAGCACCTCCAAGTCCGAGTCCATGGTTCTCTCCCGGAAAAGGGTGGAGTGCCATCTCCGGGTTGGGGAGGAGATCTTGCCCCAAGTGGAGGAGTTCAAGTACCTCGGAGTCTTGTTCACGAGTGAGGGAAGAGTGGATCGTGAGATTGACAGGCGGATCGGTGCGGCGTCTTCAGTATTGCGGACGCTGTATCGATCCGTTGTGGTGAAGAAGGAGCTGAGCCGGAAGGCAAAGCTCTCGATTTTCCGGTCGATCTACGTTCCCATCCTCACCTATGGTCATGAGCTTTGGGTCATGACCGAAAGGACAAGATCACGGGTACAAGCGGCCGGAATGAGTTTCCTCCGCCGAGTGGTGGGGCTCTCCCTTAGAGATAGGGTGAGAAGCTCTGTCATTCGGGGGGAGCTCAAAGTAAAGCCGCTGCTCCTCCACATGGAGAGGAGCCAGATGAAGTGGTTCGGGCATCTGGTCAGGATGCCACCCGAACGCCTCCCTAGGAAGGTGTTTCGGGCACGTCCGACCGGTAGGAGGCCACGGGGAAGACCCAGGACACGCTGGGAAGACTATCTCTCCCGGCTGGCCTGGGAACGCCTCGGGATCCCCCGGGAGGAGCTGGACGAAGTGGCTGGGGAGAGGGAAGTCTGGGCTTCCCTGCTTAAGCTGCTGCTTCCGCGACCCGACCTTGGATCAGCGGAAGAAGATGGATGGATGGATGGACGGACGATTGCACTTCCATTTTGTCCTCTCCATTTTCCATCATCTCCACGATATGTTTCTGCATGTTGCTTGCCTTGTTGATTTGGATCTTCTCTCCTTCTGAAGTGTTTCTGTGTGCCTTACTGACATTCAAACGTAGTCCTTTTCCAAAACGAACGAAGACTATAGTTTTCGACTTATTGTACAGCCCTTACCTTTGGGCTGATACCGAGGGCGACTGTGTTGACCAGTTTGACGCGTGTAAGTGATAGAATGTCCAGTTCTGTAGTTGTGTGTTTGGATATGACAATCCGTTTATTCCAAGCAATCTAAATTAAATCAAGTGTAAGTTATATAACAAAGTATGCTGACCTTGAATGGCACATTATCACAGCATTGTTGTCACCACATGACACGACACGGTCGAAAACTGTTTGTGCTCCAATCGCCCTGCCTATGCTCACACCTGGCTACCATGGTAACCGCACCATAGCAACAGTCCCCTACCCCGGACCAGGTTAATTGACATCACAGACCACGTTAAATTATGTGGCAGACCACTTTAAATGACAACGCGGGCCAATTTAAAATGATGTGGCGGGCCATAGTAAATAATATGGCAGTCCACATTAAATGATGTGACGGACTATATTAAATAATGTGACAGACTATATCAAATGATATGGCGGACCACTTTAAAATAATGTGTCGGGCCACATCAAATGGTGTGGCGCACTACATTGAATAATGTGACGACCACATTAAATGATGTGGGGAACCGCTTTAAATAATGTGACGGACCACATGAAATTATATAACAGACCACTTTAAATGACATGTCGGACCACATCAAATGATGTAGCGGGCCACATATGTCATGTCTGTGTAATCATGTTTTGTTTTAGTCACGTTTTGTTTAGTTATTGGACTCTTTAGTTTCTGGCTTTTCACTCCCTTGTCTTGTTTCCATGATTACCCATTAGTTTCACCTGTTCCACGTTTGGACTCATTGTGCACTCTTGTTTGTCACCATGGCAACCCATTAGTTTTCACCTGTCACGTCACGCACCTGTTTCACGTTTTGAGTCACGCACCTGTTTTCGTTAATCATGTCTGTAGTATTTAAGTTCATTGTTTTCAGTTTGTCTGTCTGGTGACATCCCACAATTATGCTCGGCACATTTCTGACACTTGATTTCATGTCCATCGTTCATGCTGCTCCTTTTAGCCAAGTAAGTTTTGTTTATTAATGCTATAGTCTTTTGGTTTCATAGTTTGTTCTCCGCCACTGTGCGCGCTTTTCGTTTGTACTTTATTTTGATATATTAAATAAATCATGTATTTACATTCCTGTCTCGCCCGAGCCAACTTTCCGTTGCATTCCGGAAAAGCAAACACCCAGGACCAAGTCATGACAACATAAAATAAAGTGGCGGGCCAGATCTGGACCCAGTGCCTTGAGTTTGACACCTGTGAGAAAGAACATGTCCGCCAAAAACGGTTGAATTCAAAAGCTCCTTCTCTAATATTAACTTTGAAAAGATGTGGACTGAACATCAAATATTTTTCATCACAAACAACGTGAAATAACTACACGTCAAAAGTATTCACAAATTCTACTTTCGTGACCAGTGTTGGGACTAACACGTTACAAAGTAACGCGTTACTGTAACACCGCTATTTTCGGCGGTAACTAGTAGTCTCAACGCGTCATTTTTTTTATTCAGTAACTCAGTTACCGTTACTACATGACGTGTTACTGCGTTATTTTACGTTATTTTTTATGTAGTATCGGCTAGAAAGTGAGAAGATCTGAGTGTGTTTTATTGGAGAGTTGCAGTGTCGTCCTTCTGAATCTTCCTGTGTCACAAGGGGGAGAAGAGAAGAGGCACGCTGTGTGTGTGTTGCAGGGGGGGGGGGAGGCGTGTCTGTGTTTACTAACAAGACATCATGGCGGTGCCGAAGTCGAGTTTCTTAACGTGGAGATATTCTCACTACTTTTCTTTTGTCAAACACAAAGAAAAGAACATTTTAGTTAAATGTAAGTTGTGTCTTGGATCAAAGATCCTATCTTCTGCCCAAAACAGCAATTCAAATCTGCTGAAACAGCTACAAAAGCAACATGCTTCGACGAAGCTAGTAAAGAGAGACACACTTCACCTCCACCTCCACCACTACCTAAGCAACAGCGGCTGGATTTTAACGGAGGGACTACTAACCAGGACAACATTGATAGAGCCATTGCAGCGTATGTGCTAGAAGACATGCAGGCTATTTCTACAGTGGAGTCACCCGCTTTCAGGCAGCTAATTAGCATGATAGCAGGCGTCAAACGGCAAATGGCACGGAAAATATGTTCCAATTGCTTGGACAGTGAGGACATAAACATGGAAAACGAGCTAAAGAAAACACTCCAAACTCTGCCTCTGCGCATCATTCAGCACTGAAGGTACACACTCTGTCAATTATCTTATATACTCTTTCATTCTTGACTTCTAGAGTGTTTGATTATCACATCACTGTAAATGTATAGACTATAAAGTTCACAAACATAAAGAGGGATCCTAGTGGGCCAGGCCAATCTTTCTTTATCTCTAAACTAAAAGTGGGGAAATGTGTAGAGTGTTCTGAGCTTCAGTACAGTGTTGATCTTGTCAAGACGTGGACTATGGTGTGTTTGTTTTCCCGAGATGCAAGTAAAGCTGGACTGGTCATGGCGTGAAGGTGAATACATATTTATTTATAACACTCAAAGGAACAAAAAGCGCGCTCAAGGCGGATGTACAAACTTGACTAACGAAACAAAAAGACTTGCACGTGGGCAAAAAACTGTGAACAATTAAACAAAAACACTAACTGTGGCATTAATAGAAAAAACTTACTTGGACATGGCATGAAGTGCGCAGAGGTAGACAGAGTGTGACAGGGGTATGAATGCGGGATGTCGCCAGAACAACGAACTGAAAACAATGAACTTAAATACTATAGACATGATTAGTGAAAGCAGGTGCGTGACTCAAAACGTGAAACAGGTGCGTGACGTGACAGATGAAAACTAATGGTTGCTATGGTGACAAAACAAAACAAAAGTGCACAAAAAGTCCAAAAACAAAACCGAACATGACTAAAACAAAACATGATCACACAGACATGACAGATCTCCTGAAGACATGATTTTATTTCACAATTCCTTGAGAGAGAAAAAGGCCTGGTTAGGCTTTGTGTATGTCATGTGTGCCTTCCTTGGGTGAAGCCAGGTTTACAGCTATGTTGTTATTATGCTGTTTGTTACTTATGTATGTTATGTTGCAGATATTTAAAATACTTCTGTCAATTTGTTCTGGCCTGAAATAAATTGGCCCTTTGAAACATATCTTTGTCTTTGTGTGTTGTATGTAGACCACATTGCTTAGCAGAGTTCAGTGATGCAAATTCATGTCAAGTTTTTGATTGATTGATTGAGACTTTTATTAGTAGATTGCACAGTACAGTACATATTCCGTACAATTGACCACTAAATGGTAACACCCGAATACGTTTTTCAACTTGTTTAAGTCGGGGTCCACTTAAATTGATTCATGATACAGATATATACTATCATCATAGTACAGTCATCACACAAGATAATTGAATTATATGCATTATTTACAATCCGGGGTGTGGGATGTGGAGGGGGGGGGGGGGGGGGGTTGAAGTTGCCTGGAGGTGTTCTTTTAGTGCGGTTTTGAAGGAGGATAGAGATGCCCTTTCTTTTCCACCTGTTGGGAGTGCATTCCATATTGATGTGGCATAGAAGGAGAATGAGTTAAGACCTTTGTTAGATCGGAATCTGGGTTTAACGTGATTAGTGGAGCTCCCCCTGGTGTTGTGGTTATGGCGGTCATTTACGTTAAGGAAGTAGTTTGAAATGTACTTCGGTATCAGGGAGGTGTAGCGGATTTTATAGACTAGGCTCGGTGCAAGTTGTTTTACTCTGTCCTCCACCCTGAGCCAGCCCACTTTGGAGAAGTGGGTAGGAGTGAGGTGTGATCTGGGGTGGAGGTCTAGAAGTAATCTGACTAGGTTGTTCTGGGATGTTTGGAGTCTAGATTTGAGGGTTTTGGAGGTGCTGGGGTACCAGGAGGTGATCAACAGATTGTATTATTCTCCAGTACAATAACAGTACTTAAATGAAGGCTAAAAGGGCATTAATGGGAGCCTTAAAAAAAAAAAAAAAAGTAACTAAATAGTTACTTTTCACTGTAACGCATTACTTTTTGGTGTAAGTAACTGAGTTAGTAACTGAGTTACTTTTAAAATAAAGTAACTACTAACTGTAACTAGTTACTGGTTTTCAGTAACTAACCCAACACTGTTCGTGACACAATTCTGTCCAAATGCATGCAGGATGTTTCTCAAGTATGCGTCTTGAAAAATAAAATATTTATCTGGACTGGACTTTCTGTTTAGTATTCATAATAATACACTTTTTGATTTTAAAGAAGAAATGGTTCTGTTTTTTTCCGACAACGTCGTTTTCTTGTCATGCTGTTAAAACTTTTGTCTCCTAAAAAAATCCGATATTCACACATCCAGAGTGTCGTCATGTTAATCAATATTTTTCGTTTTATTTTGAAATAGTAATGAAAAAATACGACAACAAAACAGACCATTCAAGTCCCACATTTTAAAAAGCACAACAACTATGGGGCGGCATGGCGTAGTGGGTAGAGCAACCGTGCCAGAAACCTGAGGGTTGCAGGTTCGCTCCCCGCCTCTTACCATCCAAAAATCGCTGCCGTTGTGTCCTTGGGCGTGACACTTCACCCTTTGCCCCCGGTGCCACTCACACCGGTGAATTGAATGAAGAATGATAGGTGGTGGTCGGAGGGGCCGTTGGCGCAAATTGCAGCCACGCTTCCGTCAGTCTACCCCAGGGCAGCTGCGGCTATGAAAGTAGCTTACCACCACCAGGTGTGAATGATTGATGGGTTCTACATGTAAAGCGACTTTGGGTGCTTAGAAAAGCGCTATATAAATCCCAGTTATATATAACTATTTCAGTCAAAGACAAATTGAAGAATGAATCCATAATTATAGCGTGGCGAAGTTGGTAGAGTGGCCGTGCCAGCAATCGGAGGGTTGCTGGTTACTGTGGTTAAATCCCCACCTTCTACCATCCTCATACTTGCCAACCCTCCCGAATTTTCCGGGAGACTCCCGAAATTCAGCGCCTCTCCCGAAAAACTCCCGGGACAAATATTCTCCCGAAAATCTCCCAATTTTCAGCCGGAGCTGGAAGCCACGCCCCCTCCAGCTCCATGCGGACCTGAGTGAGGACAGCCTTTTTTCATGACGGGAGGACAACAGGGTGACAAGAACTAAATCATCCAGACTAGAGATAAATTGTATTATTATGTTTATTTTACCTAAAAAAAATGTATTTATTAATTAAAAAAAAAAAAAAAACTAAATACATTTTTACTATATTTTGCCAAAAACATCAAAATTAATTGTATTTTTATTTGTATTTTTTCGTAACTCCTTATTACATCCAGCCATAGAATTATACATTAAAATAAACATATTTGAAATAATTTATTTTAAATTATCATAATAATTCATTTAAAATGACCATATTTAATTATTACAATAATTGCTTGTTTATCAACAACTTTAGCATTTTATTCATTACATTTTGAAACTCTCAGAAGCCAAGTTATGTTATATTCCTTAATATTTATTTATGCAAGTTTGAAGTATGAATTATCTAAACACAGTTTTGTTTGCATATTTTCAGGATGTAGATATCTATATATATATATATATATATATATATATATATATATATATATATATATATATATATATATATATATATATATATATATATATATATATATATATATATATAATATGTATGAAATACTTGACTTGGTGAATTCTAGCTGTCAATATACTCCTCCCCTCTTAACCACGCCCCCAACCACGGCCCGCCCCACCCCCGACCACGCCCCCACCCCCCACCTCCCGAAATCGGAGGTCTCAAGGTTGGCAAGTATGACCACCCGAGTCACGTCCGTTGTGTCCTTGGGCAAGACACTTCACCCCTTGCTCCTGATGGCTGCTGGTTAGCGCCTTGGAAGACACTTCACCCTTGCTCCTGATGGCTGCTGGTTAGCGCCTTGCATGGCAGCTGCCGCCATCAGTGTGTGAATGTGTGCGTGAATGGGTGAATGTGAAAATACTGTCAAAGCGCTTTGAGTACCTTGAAGTATAACCCATTTATTTATTTATAATATGTGGCTTTTCTTTTCTTTTTCTTTTTTTAAACTAGTTTTCTTATGACAATGATCTTATGAAAAAATACTAGGATTTCACAGCATTTAACAGTATTTTTGCGCAGTAAAATATCGTCATCAACATTTGTAAACAAATGACTTTACCAGATAAGATACCTTTATATTTGCCAGAAATGAACTGTTATGTCACTGTAAAATTGTCATGTCTGTGTGATCAGGTTTTATTTTTGGACTTTTTGTGCACTTTTGTTTTGTTTTGTCACCATAGTTACCCATTAGTTTCACCTGTCATGTCACGCACCTGTTTTGAGTCACGCACCTGTTGTTAATCATGTCCATAAGTATTTAAGTTCATTCATTTTCTGTTGTTCGTCCTGACGACCTCACACCACATTTATGCTCTGTCCATTCCTCTAAGATCCTGCTTCATGTCCCTTGTCAAAGTAAGTTTTGGTTCCATGTTTATAGTCTTTTTATTTTTCATAGTTTATTCTCCGCCACTGTGCGCGCTTTCGTTTATTCCTTTTTTTTTGATAAATATAAATAAATCATGTACCTCCATTCCCGTCTCGCCCGAGCCAGCTTTCCGTTGCATCCTGGAAAAGCACACACCCAGGACCAAGTCTTGACAAAAATAATGAACTCAGTCCAATACCACAAGAAATCACAGTAAATTCAATCTAATCGACCAATTTGATAGAAAGAAGTCATTTGTGAAGCGTGTGAAGCAGGGGCATCACTAGCTTTTAAGGACAGGGGGGGCTTAGCCCCCAGGAGAGCGAATGTAACACACAAGCACAAAACTTCACAAACGGCTAACAAAGACTTAGAAATTATTCATTGCTATTATTATTATTTAAAAAATGCACGGGACGAAATGAAATGCTCCCCTGGACGATGACTTTTAACCATTTTTTTTCTTTTTCTTTTTATGTATTTGTTCATTTTACATTCTATATTAAATGTCTTGGTTTTTCCTCCCTCTGAAAATCCTATGAAATGTTTAACAAGCCATCCTATAATAATACAACAGCTATTAATGTAACAATACAATAAAACAAATATATTTAATGATGTTTTTTTCACTATTTTAACATTAGGCTAATGTATATTACTTTATATAGATTCTACAAGAGTGATGTGGGCGTTTTCTATATGAACAAGTCCAAGGACCGCAAGCAAGGTCGCAGAGAAAATGCGGACTGGATTTTGAGTGATGCGGGCATTTTCTATATGAACAAGTGGAATGGATTGGATACCGACACACTAAAGGGGCTCTCTACCTTAAAGTACCAATGATTGTCACACACACACACACACACACACACACACACACACACTAGGTGTGGTGAAATGTGTCCTCTGCATTTGACCCATCCCCTTGTTCACCCCCTGGGAGGTGAGGGGAGCAGTGGGCAGCAGCGGTGCCGCGCCCGGGAATAATTTTTGGTGATTTACGATATGAAGTGAGGGGAAACTGAGTGAATAATGACAGGTTATATAATTTATTTATTTAAACTCATATTCGGGCCACTTTATAATGCATATGTCGGCATGTATTTGTAAAAAAATAAAATAAAAAACAAATATATATATATATATATATAAAAATAACACCAAATTATTTAGGGGGGTTTAAGAATATTTTAGGGGGGCTTGAGCCCCCCTGAAATAGGCCTAACAACGCCAATGGTGTGAAGACTAAAGACAGACAAGCAGGGCCGGCCCGTGGCATAGGCCGTATAGGCAAATGCTAAGGGCGCTGTCCATCAGGGGGCGCCACGCCAGTGCCACAAATGTTGGAGAAAAAAAAAAAAAAAAGTTGGTACTATTATTTATAAATAGTACGGTGCGCCCCCTCCCTTCCCGTATCATGACTCTTTTTGGACGTCACCACATCAAAAAATCAACACAAGATGTCAAAACGGCCAAAACTGTCAGGTGCCCAAGGAAGAAAAAAGAGAAAAGAAGAGGGGTAGAAACGAGAAAAGACAGAAGTAGCAGGTAGGTAACGTGAGCCTACATGAAATTATTTGTCTGTTACACAATGTGATAGTAACCTGGCTTTTTAGCATTAAGCTAATGCTACATGATTCGGCAATTGCTAATCAATAAATAGCTAGTTCTGTTTTAACGTCGGGTTAATATTGTGGAGGGGGCTAAATTGTTATGGAAAATAATAATGTAACGTTAGGTAATTACAGTACTCCCACCTTACATTCCTCAGGGACATTTGTATTAGATCTTTTAAGCAGGTGTTTTTTGTTTACGTTGTTATTGCCTTCTGGTTAGCTAATGTTTGCCCTGCAGGTAATAGTCACTTTTCCACCCCTTTATATATTAGGTATAGTTGTAAATAAAAAAAAGGTCAAGGACAAAGCTATTCGGGTTCTTGTGAGTATATACACTTCCCTGCCGATGTGGGGGGGGGGGGGGGGGGGGGCGCCACCTAAAATCTTGCCTAGGGCGCCAGATTGGTTAGGGCCGGGCCTGCAGACAAGTGAGGAAGGTTCACTGTGTTCAGGGCACTCTACCAGACCGGAAGTTATAGTTTCCACAGACGATGTCCGAATGAAACACATTTCTGTCACGAAAACATGAAGGACACAATAAACATTACAAAAACAACAATTATCAACAGAATAATAATAATAAAACAAATAAAATAAAATAAAATAAAAAGTGTTTGGACCGGAAGTAGTTGAATTTCGGCGCATGCGCACCCGAATCGAGCAACTCAGAGACATTGGTGGCGAGGAAGATGGCGGACTGAGGTTTGCCGAAAAAGATTCCAAATTTACCACCTAAAAGCGATTTAGATTCTCAAACATTTATTTTTTTCTTAAGCCCACAAAACAAGGGTTGGAGCGATGGAGTGTTATGTGAAGTGAAGATTGAAGACGTGATAGAAGATGGACGACTACTGCTATGCTAAGATGGCGACGTCCGCTAAAAGAGAACATGAAAGAGAATCAACTTCCAGCAAATCACCAACGGAGATAAAGACGAAAGATGAAGGTGAGTGACTTGAAAACTATCGTGAGCCCCGAAATGAGTATTCATGAGAAATGAGCCGACCTTGTTGAAGAATGTAAAGAAAGAGCCGCCATGATTGTTAGCTTGAAGAAGGCAGTGGAGTTCACATCAGAGGAGATGAAAGAATGCAAAAGTTTGATCCGTTTTTACAAATCAAAATATATTTTTGTATCGTTGAATATTAGACGGTAAATATGTATTTTCAGAAAAAAACATTGCAAAAAGCCAAACCTTCCATTGTTCAGATGTAGAGTGACTTCCTTGACAAGTTCGGACTCACTACAGTCCTACCTCGCTTTTTATTCCTAACACTTTGTTGAAAACACAATCATGGAGGAAAAATGCTGTACAAACATTTGTAAATACAATTAGTGATGTGGCGTGTGGACAAAATGTATATCACAATAAATATAGGCGAGGGCGGACCTACGTCACTTCCGCCTGCCAATCCCCTAGCAACCGGTCGCCATATTGAATTCGTTGAAAACAAACCAGCTCACAGCGAACACAGCATTGACAGAAAATGCATTTAACGAGGTTTCACGGCATTTTAAACTGTTCTAAATGGCGTATGATTATGTAAATAGTCTTTCCAGTGAGGCTAGGTTAAGATACGAGTTAAAATGTTCTGTAGTTGGATTAAACGACTGCCCTTACCGCCTTCCAGCAGATGCGTGGATTGATAATCCTACACAATGGCCGGACATGGAATTTGGAAATCTTTATATCTACCTCACAAGCGCACCAGGTCGGTTGTTAGCTTCGGTTGTTATTTAACGAATAAATCACATAAAAATTGTTAAATCCCAAGGTATGTTGATAAATGATAATAAGGATGACACGGTGGCTACCAGTATCTGTATATTTATTATATCTGTAGAGAGCTCATTCAAATTCAGTTCAGTATTATGATTTATTATTTGCTGAATTACTGTTCCTTTTTTTAACTGAATTATTTATTTAAAATTACAGGCGTTTTTGCAGCAGGCTCAATGTTTTCACAGTCATTTGTCCTTTCCGTTAGATCACTGAAAGGTAGTCGTTTCCCACAGTGTTTCTTTGTACTTTTTGAGTTCTCTGCTGCCGATTCACGCTTTGAAGTTGTCAGTTGATGTCGCTCGTAACTGTCCATCCTATGGGATGCCTTCTTTCCACTCTGTGGCAGGTGAGGTAAGATGGATGGTGCATAAACAGGGTGCATGGGATTCTTTACAGGTCGTCCTGAGAGGGAAAAAAATGAAAAAATATTGAGAGATTTGAGGGCTACAACTGCAAGTAATGTTTGATTACAACAAAGGAGACTTGCAGACAGCATTTTACGACTGTCTTGAAAAGTTGATTAAATGGCAACATGAAAATTATAGGGTTTATTGGTTTTTAAAAACCCAACCGTTAAGTGCAAATTTAAATGAAACCGGTTTTGGAAAATAGCCTTTATACCGTATGTTATTGTTGTGCAACAACAACAACTTCAGCTGTCGAACGTTATTCAGTAAAAATTCAACGGGTTCAACATTAGCATGGACGGTATAGCCAAGTTGTGGTTAAGAAGGTGGATTTTTGTTCCTTATATTTACCAGAAACGAAGTGATCCGAACACACGACCCGGGATTTTGGGGGACTCCAGTGAGAACCGTCCTCGTTTTCCCGGTGTAAAGCTGCGAGCCATTTGTCTCGTCTCTGTGGGCTTTTAGCACGCTTTGGCAGAACAAAATACGACCTTTGTTTTCCCTGTTTCCAGTTGTGGTTTGCACAACCAAAAACAACACAGTTTTTTGGCATTTTGGAGGCAGAATGACGGGTTTAATGGCGACGGTTTGTTTTCAACGCCAGTCAGATTGCTATGGCTCGAAGAACCCGTATGTAGCTCAGTTGCCCGGATGTCGGCCCTGCCCTATTAGCATGTTCTGTGCAATCCGACAAATATTCACAGCGCTTCAGTTTCCACATGTTGTTATGTTACAGCTTTATTCCACAATGGAATACATTCATTTTTATCCTCAAAATTCTACACACAATACCGCAAAGTGACAATGTGAAAAGTGTTTTATTTGTTTTAATGTACAAGTTGAATGGGAAGCGTTGGTTTTCATCCAGGATGTCTTTGTACCAAATTAACAACGTTTTATTTCCTAATTCATAAGGCGTGATTAAATAAGGCTGTAACATAACAACATGCGGAAAAAGCAGGTATTCCTCATAAAACATGTTTGGGACATTTTTTTTTTTTCATTTTTTTTTTTTCATTAATTTCAAGAAATCGCAGTTTTTTTATCACTGCACCACTCTTCCTCAAGTGGAGTCAACAATGACCCCAAGCCGTTCCTATGAAATCTTCTATAAACCTTTCATTATTAACCTTTAACTCTTAACCTTTCATTCTTAACCTTCAATTATTTACCTTTCATTCTTAACCTTCAATTATTAACCTTTCATTCTTAGCAACTTTGACTGACCCACTTACGCATCTGTTGTCATCTCTCAAATGTAATGCAACTTTGACTGTCAATACTGTCCCACTTACACATCTGATATCTCTCACATATGATGCACCTTTGACTGCCAATACTGTCCCACTTACACATCTAATGTCCTCTCTCACATGTGATGCACCTTTGACTATCAATACTGTCCCACTTACACACCTAATGTCATCTCTCACATCTGATGCAACTTTGCCTGTCAATACTGTTCCACTTCCACACCTGATGTCCTCTCTCACATATGATGCACATATGATTGTCAATACTGTCCCACTTACACACCTAATGTCCTCTCTCACATGTGATGCAACTTTGACTGTCAATACTGTCCCACTTACATATCTAACATCATCTCTCATATATGATGCAACATGAGCTGTCAATACTGTCCCATTTACACATCTGTTGTCATCTCTCAAATGTGATGCAACTTTGACTGTCAATACTGTCCCACTTCCACACCTGATGTCCTCTCTCACATATGATGCACATATGACTGTCAATACTGTCCCACTTACACACCTAATGTCATCTCTCACATCCGATGCAACTTTGCCTGTCAATACTGTCCCACTTACACATCTAATGTCCTCTCTCACATGTGATGCACCTTTGAATGTCAATACTGTCCCACTTACACACCTAATGTCCTCTCTCACATGTGATTCAACTTTGACTGTCAATACTGTCCCATTTACGCATTTGATGTCCTCTCTCACATATGTTGCAACTTTGACTGTCAATACTGTCCCATTTACGCATTTGATGTCCTCTCTCACATATGATGCAACTTTGACTGTCAATACTGTCCCATTTACACATCTGATGTCATCTCTCACATATGATACACCTTTGAATGTCAATACTGTCCCACTTCCACACCTGATGTCCTCGCACACATATAATGCAACTTTGACTGTCAATACTGTCCCACTTACATATCTAACATCATCTCTCATATATGATGCAACTTTGACTGTCAATACTGTCCCACTTACACATCTGATGTCATCTTTCATATATGATGCAATATTGACTGTCAATACGGTCCAACTTACACATCTGATGTCATCTCTCACATGTGATGCAACTTTGACTGTCAATACTGTCCCATTTACGCATTTGATGTCCTCTCTCACATATGATGCAACTTTGACTGTCAATACTGTCCCATTTACGCATCTGATGTCATCTCTCAAATGTGATGCAACTGGCAGTAGAGAAACATGTCTAGTTGTGTTCGGTGGCCATGTTGGCCAGCGAAGTAGTAGTTAAAATGAATATACAATGTTAGCTATCAACGTTCAGAGCAGTGTTTATTTTGACATCAGTTTTTAATTTAGTTTTGATCATAGTCTTTTGACAAACATGTGTTTTAGTCATATTTTAGTCCTCTAAATTTATTTAGTTTTAGTTAGACCATTCATATTTCAAATAGAAACTTTCACACTAATCTTATTATGTGTTATTATTTCAGCTAAAATTAAGCATTTTAAAAAAATAACGTTGAATGATATATGAATAAAAAGGTCATAATGAAGCAAACTAGTTTTCTTCTAGATTGGCGGGCAAGCTAGTCTATGGGTACTACAAAAGTAGTGGTTGAGTAAACAGTCTTGCTCCTTCTCTACGATCCTTAATAGTAACTTTAATTCAGTAAAGTATGAGTCATTTGGAAATATTAGTTTAGGCTTACTTCCTGTAGCGTAGATGTCACGATGATTAGCCTTCAGGTGGCTTTTCAAGTTGGTTGTATTTGAACCAGGGAAAATTGAGCCACACGGTTTACGATGTGTCTTGTTGTCTACCGTTGCAAATGTAAAATATGTCCATCTTTCTTCCAGGTGTAGAAGACTTATTGAAATGTTGTGTGTATTTATACAGCAGGTATGTAACGATATGAGAACTTCATATCACGCTTATTGTGACCAAAATGATCACTGCTATCATTATTATCGCAGTATTGTGAAATGTGCTTAAAAAGCTTTTTAAACATAGCTAAAATAAATAGACACATTGTTCGAAAAGCCATTATTTTGCAAGTCTTGTTGTTCTTATGTTTCAGTGTTTTAGTCTTCGTGTTTTATCTGGCTTAAAGGGGAACATTATCACCAGACCTAGGTAAGCGTCAATATATACCTTGATGTTGCAGAAAAAAGACCATATATTTTTTTAACCGATTTCCGAACTCTAAATGGGTGAATTTTGGCGAATTAAACGCCTTTCTATTATTCGCTCTCGGAGCGATGACGTCACAACGTGACGTCACATCGGGAAGCAATCCGCCATTTTCTCAAACACCGAGTCAAATCAGCTCTGTTATTTTCCGTTTTTTTCGACTGTTTTCCGTACCTTGGAGACATCATGCCTCGTCGGTGTGTTGTCGGAGGGTGTAACAACACGAACAGGGACGGATTCAAGTTGCACCAGTGGCCCAAAGATGCGAAAGTGGCAAGAAATTGGACGTTTGTTCCGCACACTTTACCGACGAAAGCTATGCTACGACAGAGATGGCAAGAATGTGTGGATATCCTGCGACACTCAAAGCAGATGCATTTCCAACGATAAAGTCAAAGAAATCTGCCGCCAGACCCCCATTGAATCTGCCGGAGTGTGTGAGCAATTCAGGGACAAAGGTATCTCGTAGCACGGCAAGCAATGGCGGCAGTTTGTTCCCGCAGACGAGCGAGCTAAACCCCCTGGATGTCTTGGCTCACACCGTCCCTTAAGCCACCGAAGATGATCAAAAGAAGAATATCGACCCTAACTTCCCTGGCCTGCTGACATCAACTCCAAAACTGGACAGATCAGCTTTCAGGAAAAGAGAGCGGATGAGGGTATTTCTACAGAATATATTAATTGATGAAAACTTTATTCATTACTCGCGGTTTTACGTAAATTATTATACATAAACTGTGTTTACCAATAATTTAGCTTAAAAACATTACAGCACTTAAAAACAAACACATACCAATCGTTGGTTAGAAGGCGATCGCCGAATTCGTCCTCGCTTTCTCCCGTGTCGCTGGCTGTCGTGTCGTTTTCGTCGGTTTCGCTTGCATACGGTTCAAACCGATATGGCTCAATAGCTTCAGTTTCTTCTTCAATTTCGCTTAAGCCGCTGAAATCCGAGTCTGAATCCGAGCTAATGTCGCTATAGCTTGCTGTTCTTTCCGCCATGTTTGTTTGTATTGGCATCACTGTGTGACATCACAGGAAAATGGACGGGTGTTTATAACGATGGTTAAAATCAGGCACTTTGAAGCTTTTTTTAGGGATATTGCGTGATGGGTAAAATTTTGAAAATAACTTTGAAAAATAAAATAAGCCACTGGAAACTGATTTTTAATGGTTTTAACCCTTCTGAAATTGTGATAATGTTCCCCTTTAAAGTTGTGTTTCAACTTCTATGCTAATGTTGGCCAAATGTCTTTATTTTTGTTCTTCTGGGCTCCACTTCCAGCTATGTGAGGGGGAAGAGGCACATCAGTGATTGGACAATTATGTTGTGAGGAGCCTGACTTTCGCCATGATGGATGGACAGTCACACTCACGCGCACACACGTACACAAACACACACAGACGTACACAAACACACTCGTAGACAAACATACAGGACCCCGGTCCATAAAGGCGGATTGTCCCACGCAGGATTACATCATGTACTGTTGCATCCCTACTATTTACTACTATCTTGTAACAGATATTTTTGCCATGTTGGATCAAGTTAATGTACGCTAACAGCTGATCACCTTGATCAACCTGAAATGAATCAAAACCATACAATCGCCTATGAACCATCCCTATGAACAACATAAATATTATACATCGTAATTTAACACATTGAACTTGTTTGTGTTCCTCAGACGTCCAGCAGCTGATTGGTCATCCTGAAGGACTTCCGCCTCAGCTGCAGGGAGGAAGTTCCACTTTGAAGCAGGAGACTCCACAGCTACTTCACATTAAAAAGGAAGAGGAGGAACTCTGCATCGCTCAGGAGGGAGAGTGTCTTCAGTGGTCAGAGGAAGGTGACACCACCAAGTTGCCACTGACTGTTGTCTTCGTGAAGACTGAGGAGGATGAAGAGAAACCACAAGTGGACAACTTCTTAGCTTCACTATCAGATAGTGAGGCTGAAGACGAGGTTGAAGTAACTTTGAGTAGCGATACAGACTGTGACGGTGATATGAGGACTCACACTGACAACAAAACTGACTGCTTTAAAAAGAAGACATGTAAAACAACTTTGAGCTGTTTAGTTTCTGGTACAAAATGTTCTAAAAAGAGCAGTTTGACTGAAGACATGAGAACACACATTGGAGAAAAAACTTTTGATTGTTCAGATTGTGGTAAAAGCTTTTGTCACAAGAGCAGTCTGACAGAACATCTGAGAACACACACGGGAGAAAGACCATTTGATTGTTCAGTCTGCGGTAAAAGCTTTTCACACAAGAGCAGTTTGACTCAACACACGAGAACACACACAGGCGAAAAACCATATAATTGTACGGTTTGCGGTAAGGGCTTTTCTAAAAACAGCAGTTTGACTCAACACATGAGAACGCACACAGGAGAAAGACCGTTTGATTGTTCACTTTGTGGTAAAAGCTTTTCTCACAAGAGTGGTTTGACTCAACACATCAGATCACACGCAGGAGAAAAACAACGCATTTGTCCAGTTTGCGGCAAAAGCTTTTCTCTAAATAGTAGTTTGGCTAAACACATGAGAACGCACACAGGTGAAAGACCATTTGATTGCTCAGTATGCGGTAAAAGTTTTACCCAACGGTGCCATTTGACTCAACATATGAGTACCCACACAGGAGAAAAACAATTCAATTGTTCAGTTTGTGGTAAAAACTTTTCACAAAATAGCAGTTTGACTCAACATATGAGAACACACACAGGAGAAAGACCTTTTGATTGTTCAGTTTGTGGTAACAACTTTTCTCACAAGAGCAGTTTGACTCAACATATGAGAACACACACAGGAGAAAAACTATTTATTTGTTCAGTTTGCAGTAAAAGCTTTTCTCAAAAGAGAGTATTGCATGTACACATGAGAACACACACAGGAGAAAGACCATTTAGTTGTTCAGTTTGCTGTAAAAGCTTTTCTCACAGTGGAAATTTAACTCAACACATGAGAACGCACACTGGAGAAAAACCCTTCAGTTGCTCATTTTGTAGAAAAAGCTTTTCCAACAAACTCAATTTGACTCGACACAAAATGAAACACGTGGGATAAAAAGAACACACATCTGTTTGCTGTATACGTTATTCTCAAGGTAGCATGACGTGTTGTAAATGTACTCCTCCGATTCATAGCGAACGCTTTTTTATCGACACATTTTGACTGAACACATTCGTCATACACCCTGGAGAAAACCCTTTCAGTCGTTCATTTCGCCGTCAAAGACATTCTTGATGAAATATCCAAGGAGAACATACACAGGAGAAAACATGTTTAAATACTTAGTTTGTCTCCCAGAAGACAGATAAGACACATACAAACATACACAGAGAAAAACTATTTATTTGCTTAGTTCTTGGTAAAACATTTGAACAGAGACTAGGTTCTAGATCCTCTTTTGTTCCAAAGTAGTCGTGGTCTCTCTGCCATGATTAGTGGCAGCAAACACACAACTCTCTCGATGCTGTTGTTGATGAAAGTAGCGTGAGATTGCATCAATGCGCCCAGATACTAAATTGCTGTTAAAGGACTTAAAATATACGAAATAGTGTATTTTAAACATGTTATAATTTAGTGTGTCACTAATTGTGTATAAAATATTGTTTGTGTTTTTTAGATATTTTAAAAGGCTTATTGGTGGCATAGTTGACTCCCCATTACCCTCATGCTCGGTTTTCAAGCAACAAGTATTGCCACCCTCGCCCGTTCCCTCTCGCTATTTGTGTGGAAGAGAGTCCAGCCCCTCTCGAGAGGACCGGTTCCAGACCCCTTGCTGTGCGTTGAATTAGGTTTGACTAGATTCAGCCGGAACTTCTCCACCTGGCACTCAAGCTCCTTACCCCCCAGCGAGTTGACGTTCCACGTCCCAAGAGCTAGCTTCTGTAGTCCAGGATCAGACCTCCGAGGACCCTGCCTTTTGAGTAGTGAGCCCATTGGAGGGGGGGGACCCTCGTTTCCTCTTCATGGGGCCAGGCGCTTGCCATTGAGCCTTACCTCCAAGCCTGGCTCCACAGGGGGGCCTGGGTGACCCGCTTTTGGGCGAAAAAAATCCGTCTTTTTCGTAAATGACTTTGAGCTGCTCTTTTTCTGGTCCCTCACCTAAGACATGTGACATGCACACTCCCCTACAACCATCAGGTGGCAGAACAGAGAGCTTTTTCATTCAAAAATGTGTTATATAAAAACTAATGTAATGTGTTCCAATCGGAAAATGCATATTAAAAGTTATAAATAGCCAATATTTGTCATGTCTTTTACTGGGGTAACAAAATGGCCAAAATTATAATCAAAATATCTGGTATCACCAATCAGTACTTGGCGTATGAAGAGGAGGAGAAGAAAAGGAGGATAGACCGGAACGGGGGTGTCAAACTGTTTTTTTTATTGAGGGCCACATTGCTATTATGACTCCCCTCAGAGGGCCACATTAATTTAAGTGGCGGACTACGATAAATGACATCCCAGACCACATTAAATGATGTGACGGACCAAAATAAATGATGTGGCAGACCACTTTAAATGTTGTGGCAGACTATATTAAATGATATGGCGGACTACATTAGCTAATGTAACGGGCCACATCAAATGATGTGGCGGACTACTTTAAATATTGTAGATGACCACATTAAATGATGTGATGAACCACTTTAAATAATGTGATGAACCACGTTAAATAATGTGACGGACCGCATGAAATGATAAAACAGACCAATTTAAATGACATGTCGGACCACTTCAAATGATGTGGCGGGCCAGATGTGGCCCCAGTGCCTTGAGTTTGACACCTGTGAGAAAGAACATGTCCGCCAAAAACGGTTGAATTCAAAAGCTCCTTCTCTAATATTAACTTTGAAAAGATTTGGACTGAACATCAAATATTTTTAATCACAAACAACATGAAATAACTACACGTCAAAAGTATTCACAAATTCTACTTTTGTAACACAATTCTGTCCAAATTCATGCAGGATGTTTCTTAAGTATGCGTCTTGAAAAATAAAATATTTATTTTTGTCCAAATATCCTGGACTGGACTTTCTGTTTAGTATTCATAATAATACACTTTTTGATTTTAAAGACGAAATGGTTCTGTTTTTTCCGACAATGTCATCTTCTTGTCATGTTGTTAAAACTTTTGTCTCCTAAAAAAATCCGATTGATTGATTGATTGAGACTTTTATTAGTAGGTTGCACAGTGAAGTACATATTTTGTACAATTGACCACTACCGTATTTTCCGCACTATAAGGCGCACCTAAAAACCACAAATTTTCTCAAAAGCTGACAGTGCGCCTTATAACCCGGTGCGCTTTATATATGGATTAATATTAAGATTCATTTTCATAAAGTTCCGGTCTCGCAACTACGGTAAACAGCCGCCATCTTTTTTCCCCGTAGAAGAGGAAGTGCTTCTTCTTCTACGCAAGCAACCGCCAAGGTAAGCACCCGCCCCCATAGAACAGGAAGCGCTTCTTCTTCTACTGTAAGCAACCACCCGCCCGCGTAGAAGAAGAAGAAGCGCGCGGATATTACCGTACGTTTCATTTCCTTTGTGTGTTTACATCTGTAAAGACCACAAAATGGCTCCTACTAAGCGACAGGGATCCGGTTCATGAAAAGACGCAATCTCTCCATCCGCACACGGATTACTATTTCACAGCAACTGCCTAAAGACTTTCAAGAAAAGCTGGCTACTTTCCGTGCATATTGTAAAAACAAGATAGCTGAAAAAAAGATCCGGCCAGAGAACATTATCAACATGGACGAGGTTCCACTGACTTTTGATATTCCTGTGAACCGCACTGTGGATACAACGGGAGCACGTACGGTGAATATTCGCACCACAGGGAATGAGAAGTCATCCTTCACTGTGGTTGTAGCTTGCCATGCTAATGGCCAGAAACTTCCACCCATGGTGATATTCAAAAGGAAGACCTTGCCAAAAGAGACCTTTCCAGCCGGCGTCATCATAAAAGCTAACTCGAAGGGATGGATGGATGAAGAAAAGATGAGCGAGTGGTTAAGGTAAGTTTACGCGAAGAGGCCGGGTGGCTTTTTTCACGCAGCTCCGTCCATGTTGATATACGACTCCATGCGCGCCCACATCACGCTGGTTTTTAATATATTATTAAAGTTTGACTGACCTATCTGACTGTTTTTTTGACATTCCTTTAGCGCAGTTAGATGCGGCTTATAACACGGGGCGTCTTATAGGTGGACAAAGTTTTGAAATATGCCGTTCATTGAAGGCGCGGCTTATAACCCAGGGCGCCTTATGGTGCGGAAAATACGGTAAATAGTAACACCCCAATAAGTTTTTACACTTGTTTAAGTCGGGGTCCACTTAAATTGATTCATGATACAGATATATACTATCAGATATATACTATCATCATAATACAGCCATCACACAAGATAATCCCATTGAATTATTTACATTATTTACAATCTGGGGTGTGGAGGAGGGAGATGGGGAGGGGGGGGGGTTAGGTTTGGTTGTTATCATCAGTCATCAACAATTGAGAACAGAGAAATGGACATTGGAACAGTGTAGGTCTGACTTGGTAGGATATGGGCATATGGGCAGAGAGAGAGAGAGAGAGAGCGAGAGAGAGAGAGAGAGAGAGAGAGAGAGAGAGAGAGAGAGAGAGAGAGAGAGAGAGAGAGAGAGAGAAATTCACACATCAAGAGTGTCGTCATGATAATCAATACTTTTCGTTCTATTTTGCAATAGTAATATAATGAAAAACAAAATAATACCATTCAAGTCCCACATTTTAAAAAGCCTAAAAACTATTTAAGTCAAAAACAAATTGAAGAATTAATGCATAATATGGGGCTTTTATTTTATTATTTTTTAAATTAGTTTTCTTATGACAATGATCTTATGAAAAAAATACTAGGATTTCACAGCATTTAACAGTATTTTTTCGCAGTAAAATATCGTCATCAACATTTGTAAACAAATGACTTTACCAGTTAAGATACCTTTATATTTGCCAGCAATGAACTGTTATGTCAGAGTAAAATAATGAACTCAGTCCAATATCACAAGAAATCACAGTAAATTCAATCTAATCGACCAATCTGATAGAAAGAAGTCATTAGTGAAGCGTGTGAAGACTAAAGACAGACAAGTGAGGAAGGTTCACTGTGTTCAGGGCACTCTACCAGACCGGAAGTTATAGTTTCCACAGACGATGTCCGAATGAAACACACACATATTGTCACATTCCTGTCAAGAAGACACGAAGGACACAATAAACATTACAAAAACAATAATTACCAACAGAAAAATAATAATTAAAAAAAAAAAAAAAAAAAAAAAAAAAAGTGTTTGGACCGGAAGTATTTGAATTTCGGCGCATGCGCAACCGAATCGAGCAGCTCAGAGACATTGGTGGCGAGGAAGATGGCGGACTGAGGTTTGCCGAAAAAGATTCCAAATTTACCACCTAAAAGCGATTTAGATTCTCAAACATTTATTTTTTTCTTAAGCCCACAAAACAAGGGTTGGAGCGGTGGAGTGTTTTTTAAAGTGAAGATTGAAGACGTGATAGAAGATGGACGACTACTGCTATGCTAAGATGGCGACGTCCGCTAAAAGAGAACATGAAAGAGAATCAACTTCCAGCAAATCACCAACGGAGATAAAGACGAAAGATGAAGGTGAGTGACTTGAAGTTTTGTCATTTGAATACTATTTGAATTTCAAGCCCTTAAAGTCTAAATGAGCCGACCTTGTTGAAGAATGTAAAGAAAGAGCCGCCATGATTGTTAGCTTGAAGAAGGCAGTGGAGTTCACAAAAAAAGAGAAAAACTGACAAAAAAAAAGAGAAACATTTCTATCGGCAACCCCAAAATAAATTAAAAAAAAAATCAAAACTACATTTCCTGCAATTGGGTGCATTTCTACACTATATTTTACCTTGAGATATATCATACTTGCCAACACTCCCGGATTTTCCGGGAGACTCCCGAAATTCAGCGCCTCTCCCGAAAACCTGCCGGGACAAATTTTCTCCCGAAAATCTCCCGAAATTTCAGGCGGACCCGAGTAACGTGTCCACAGCCTATTTTCACGTCCGCTTTCCCACAATATAAACAGCGTGCCTGCCCAATCACGTTATAACTGTAGAATGATGGAGGGCGAGTTCTTGGTTTCTTATGTGGGTTTATTGTTAGGCAGTTTCATTAAAGTCCTCCCGGCGCGGTAACAACACACAACAACAGCAGTCACGTTTTCGTCTACCGTAAAGCAGTTTGTCTGCCGTAAACAGCAATGTTGTGACACTGTTAAACAGGACAATGCATTTGTGACAATAACATCTAGGGCTTTTAGAGAGTGCAGTGCACAACTGTGCACACAACAAGGAGACGAAGCAGAATGCATCATCAGAGAGGGTGTTCAGCGTGGTTAGAAAATTAGTGACAGAGAATAGAACAAGGATGGACAATTCAACCCTTAACTCAACAATGAGTAGATGAGTGTTATGTGTGTGTATATGTGTAAATAGATGAACACTGAAATTCAAGTATTTCTCTTATGCGATGAGGTGGCGACTTGTCCAGGGTGTACCCCGCCTTCCGCCCGATTGTTGCTGAGATAGGCTCCAGCGCCCCCCGCGACCCCAAAGGGAATAAGCGGTAGAAAATGGATGGATGGATATATATATATATATATATATATATATATATATATATATATATATATATATATATATATATATATAATAAAATATATATATATATATATATATAATAAAATATATAAATATATATATATATATATATATATATATATATATATATATATATAGCTAGAATTCACTGAAAGTCAAGTATTTCTTATATATATATATATATATATATATATATATATATATATATATATATATATATATATATATATATATATATATATATATATATATATTTATGAAATACTTGACTTGGTGAATTCTAGCTGTAAGTATACTCCTCCCCTCTTAACCACGCCCCCAACCACGACCCCGACCACGCCCCCCACCAACACCACCTCCCGAAATCGGAGGTCTCAAGGTTGGTAAGTATGAGATATATTCTCATCTACCGAACTCTTTTGGTTGGATTTTTGACAATAACAAGTTAAGTTAAAGTACCAATGATTGTCACACACACACTAGGTGTGGTGAAATATGTCCTCCGCATTTGACCCATCCCCTTGTTCACCCCCTGGGAGGTGAGGGGAACAGTGAGCAGTAGCGGTGGCCGCGCCCGGGAATCATTTTTGGTGATTTAACCCCCAATTCCAACCCTTGATGCTGAGTGCCAAGCAGGGAGGTAATGGCTCCCATTTTTATAGTCTTTGGTATGACTCGGCCGGGGTTTGAACTCACAACCTACCCATCTCAGGGTGGACACTCTAACCACTAGGCCACCGGTTTAATGCACCACAGACATTTTAGTTGTTTTTAGTAACTTACTTACATTATTATCATTGAAAATGTAATGTAAAATGATATACTTTGCCTGCAAAGAACTCCCAAAACGTTGACAACTATCTTACAGCCACGCCGCCGCAGGGAACATACTTCCGGTGTTGTGACCTCCATTTACATCAGTCATGTCAACAATATCATTTCCTGCTGGCTACTAATAAACGCTCTTGAACATTGTCTGACTTGGGGGCCACATTGGGCAAGAAAAAATTTGGTCGTGGGCCGACTGCAAATAAAGTAACTATATACTGTATATATATATATATATGTATTAGGGCTGTGAATCTTTAGGTGCCCCACGATTAGAGATGGCCTGCCGATATTATCGGCCGATAAATGCGTTAAAATGTAATATCGGAAATGATCGGTATCGTTTTTTTTATGATCGGTATCGTTTTTGTTTTGTTTTTTTAATTTTTTTTATTAAATAGACATAAAAAAACACAATATACACTTACAATTAGTGCACCAACCCAAAAAACCTCCCTCCCCCATTCACACTCATTCACACAAAATGGTTGTTTCTTTCTGTTATTAATATTGTGGTTCCTACATTATATATCAATATATATCAATACAGTCTGCAAGGGATACATTCCGTAAGCACACGATTGTGCATGCTGCTAGTCCACTAATAATACTACCTTTAACAGTTAATTTTACTAATTTTCATTAATTATTAGTTTCAATGTAACTGTTTTTATATTGTTTTGCTTTCTTTTTTATTCAAGAAAATGTTTTTAATTTATTTTTATTTTTATTTTTTATTTTTTTTAAAGGACCTTATCTTCACCATACCTGGTTGTCCAAATTAGGCATAATAATGTGTTAATTCCACGACTGTATATATCGGTTGATATCGGTATCGGTAATTAAAGAGTTGGACAATATTGGAATATCGGATATCGGCAAAAAGCCATTATAGGACATCCCTACCCAAGATTCGATTCAATATTGATTCTTGGGGTCACGATTCGATCCTAAATCGATTTTTTCCGATTCAACGAGATTCTCGATTCAAAAAGGATATTTTCCCGATTCAAAAGGATTCTCTATTCATTCAATACATAGGATTTCAGCAGGATCTACCCCGGTCTGCTGACATGCAAGCAGAGTAGTAGATTTTTGTAAAAAGCTTTTGTAATCGTAAAGGACAATGTTTTTTATCAACTGATTGCAATAATATAAATTTGTTTGAACTATTAAATGAACCAAAAATATGACTTATTTGATCTTTGTGAAGATATTGGACACAGTGTGTTGTCAAGCTTATGAGATGTGATGCAAGTGTAAGCCACTGTGACACTATTGTTCTTATTTTTTATAAATGTCTAATGATAATGTCAATGAGGGATTTTTAATCACTGCTATGTTGAAATTGTAACTAATATTGATACTGTTGTTGATAATATTCGTTTTTGTTTCACTACTTTTGGTTTGTTCTGTGTCGTGTTTGTGTCTCCTCTCAATTGCTCTGTTTATTGCACTTCTGAGTGTTGCTGGGTCGGGTTTGGTGTTGGAATTGGATTGCATTGTTATGGTATTGCTGTGTATTGTTTTGTTGGATTGATTAATTTAAAAAATAAATAAAAATAAATAGATTTTTGAAAAATGAGAATCGATACTGATTCGTACAACGTGAGAATCGCGATTTGAATTTTAATCGATTTTTTCCCACACCCCTAATATATATATATATATATATATATATATATATATATATATATATATATGTATGTATGTATGTATGTACATACCGTATTTTCCGCACCATAAGCCGCCCTGGGTTATAAGCCGCGCCTTCAATGAACGGCATATTTCAAAACTTTGTCCACCTATAAGCCGCCCCGTGTTATAAGCCGCATCTAACTGCGCTAAAGGAATGTCAAAAAAACAGTCAGATAGGTCAGTCAAACTTTAATAATATATTAAAAACCAGCGTTCTAACAACTCTGTTCACTCCCAAAATGTACGGTAATGTGCAAATGTGCAATCACAAACATAGTAAAATTCAAAATAGTGCAGAGCAATAACATCAACATCAATAACTTAATGTTGCTCGAACGTTA